>NC_133658.1:7758685-8017099 GCF_037893015.1 Macrotis lagotis
TTGCTTAATTTCAAATAAAAATACAGGAGAAGAGCTATTTTTTCCAAATGACTTCCTTAAATTCTGTAAAGGTAACTGTTGTCAGGAGTGATCTTGTCCAGAATTTTTAAAGATTTGCTATTTGTTCTTATTACTAACTTCTTCAGTTTTATATCAAGGATTGTCTCAGAATCAGCTCTTATTCCTGTAAAGATAACTAAGATGTTGGAGTGGGAAGGGGACTAAGAAGGTTAGGCCAGAGACAGGGAGCATTTGTAGCTGATATTGGCCTAAATTTGAACCTAAAAGAATGTGTATGTATACATACATATATGCATGTATATGGATATATATATATATATATATATATATATATATATATATATATATATGTATATTCCAAATGATAAATGATGTTTATCCTTAATTTTATTTTCTAAAAATTTTTATTTATGACAATGGAGTTAAATGACTTACCCAAGGTCACCCAGCTAGGGAATTATTAAGTTCCTGAGGCTGGATATGAGCTCAGATCCTCCTGATTTCAGGGCTAGTGCTCTATGCACTGTGCCACCTAGCTTCCTTTTGACCTTCATTCTTAAAGAAAACCATTCATAAAGACTTAAATATGTATGTTAGATATCTGCATATATGAATATATACACAAAGAGAACCAATGTTTGTCCTTCATGCTTGAAGAAGAACACATCAGGGAGGTGATACTATGACAAGCACATGAACTAGATTTGAGTGAGAGGGGCTGTGCTAAGTCCCCAGTCTCACTTTCTCCTCCAGAGTCATCTGGGTCCAGTGGCCAGATATGGCTCAGGGAGACTAGAGATGGCCCTGGATGTGAGGCATTAAGTGAGTTGTCACACAGGTAGTAAGTGTCAAGTGTCAAAGGCCAATTGGAGCTCAAGTCCCCCTGCCTCTGGGGCCGGTGCCCTATCCATGGTGTCACTGAGCTATTCCATACAAACATTCGTACACTGCCATATCTACATATGTGTATGTGTATATGTGTGTATGGGAATATATATGCCAACATAGATGCTTGTCCTTCATTCTTGAAGAAGTTCCCAACACCAGGCAGGTGCCATCCTCTTAGTAGAAGCTCTCATCACTTGCCTCCTGACCTCTGGGGATGGCCCCCTGGCTGGTGTCCATTTCTCAGATGTGCCCATCCGCCATCATCTTTCTAGTTGCCACAGTGATTTTCCTAAAGTGTAACTCTGATCATGTCACGCCACTCAGTACTCCATAAACTCTGCTGGTCCCTGAGAATCAAGTATAAAATTCTCTGTTAAATCTTTCAAGTCCTTCACAACTGGAAACCTTCTGATCTTATTAGTCTTCTTACTCCAGATTCCCTCTCACACAATGTGCAATCCTGTGACACTTGTTCTCTTCCTATTCTCCCCACTTGGGGAGCTGGGTAGCTGGTGAACAGAGTGCTGAGCCAGTGGTCAGGAAGACCTGAGTTAAAATTTGTTCTCATCGACTCACTGTTTGTGTGACTCTGGGTTAATCACATTAACCTATGTTTTCTTCAGTTGCTTCATCTGTAAAATGGGTATAATAGCACTTACCTCCTGTGATAATTGTGAGGATCAAATGAGATTCTAGTGACAAAGAGTTTGTACATAGTAGACCTTGTATAACTTATCATCATCATCATCATCATCATCATCATCATCACCATCATCACCACCTCTGAGACTTTTCTTTGAGATCTACAGTCCCCCCTTTTGAACACTCTTTTCCCTTATTTCTGCTTCCTTGCCTCCCTGACTTCATGAGTCTTCATTCAGCTCAAATTTCAGCTTTAGAAAGACAATCTACCCTTCCCCCTTCCAATTATTGCTTTTCTAGGGTAATCTGAGGATTTCATTTCCTTTGCTCTCTTTATATTTTGGTTTATTATATTATTACATTTATTACAACACATTATACATTCTGTCTCTACAAGACTGTATGTTCCATGAGGGCAGGGTTCCTGTTTTCCTTTTCTTTATATACAGGGACTGGCACATAATAAATGCACAATAAATTCATGTCAATTGATCGACTTAATGATGGTGATGGTAATGGTTTTTATAAAGACTATCAGAATAATGTGTGGTGTTGAGCAAGCCCATAAGTTGAATAAATGGTGCTTTGCTTTGCAGGAGGGAGATTAGTCACTACTAGATGATTACAATGAATTCACAAATCCTGGAAAAAGTAAAATAAATGAAAGAATTGAAAACATATCGCTGATGGTTGCCTATTGTCAGCCATTATATTGAGCACTGGAGCTACAGATCTTAGCAGGGAGAGATGGTCTCTGTCCCTAAGGAGTGAGTCTTCTAAAAGAAGACAAACATGTAGAGGTGAGAGTTGACTTTGAAAGGAAATTTGGGGGGCAGCTAGGTGGCAAGGTGGATAGAGCACCCACCCTGGAGTCAGGAGTACCTGAGTTCAAATCCGTTCTCAGACACTTAATAATTACCTAGCTGTGTGACCTTGGGCAAGCCATTTAACCTAATTGACTTGCAAAAAAAGAAAAGAAAAAGAAAAAGAAAGGGAATTTCCTTGAATTTGTGGTGTCAGAGAGGAATGAGAGATGTGATGGTAGACAAAAGGGCAAGCTAACAGGGGGTTTGACTGGAAGTTTTGTGTGGGAAGATAAAATCTGGTCCAGTGTAGACTATCAATAGGCATAATGGGTATGTGAGCTTTTGTACACACCCATTCACCAACCAAGGAAAGGCATCTCAAAAATGAATAGATTAACTTCCCTTGTAACTGAGACTTCTCAAATCTGGTATAAAGACACCCAGAAGTATCTTTTTATTTAACTAGTAAGCCTGTAGAAAATGGAAGTAACATTGACCTGTCATGATTGGTTCTTTTTTGGGGGTTTTTTTGCAAGGCAAACGGGGTTAAGTGGCTTGCCCAAGGCCACACAGCTAGTTAATTATTAAATGTCTGAGACCAGATTTGAACCCAGGTACTCCTGACTCCAAGGCCAGTGCTTTATCCACTATGCCACCTAGCCACCCCATGATTGGTTCTTGATGGAGTCTTGCTGAATGTGGAATCAGTAACACCAGCCCCTCCCTCCCCACCACTGCCCCATATTTATTCAAGAGTTGCTAGGGCTGAAATATACATTTTTCCAAAACGATCTGATGATGAACCTCTCTTAACCTACTTGGGTCATCCTTGAAAGACAGATATATTCCATTCTAAACCCATATTATGTGTTACCCACAATCTCAGTGCTACCTGGAATTGGAGAAAAGAAGCAATAAAGTTAAAAGTAGACCCCAAAGTGAGACTGTGAGGAGTTTACAAATGGACTTCTGAATGGGTTTCAACCAGGGCTTAGAGCTTGCCAACCATAAAGACTCCCTTGACCCATTCAAGTCCCAAGCCTCAGGCCAACCTGTCCAGCTTTCCATTTTTATTTCTGAATATAAAGGGATCAGCTGCTTCTTAAGGGTCTGAGGCGCTGACAATTTGAAGCCATCAGCACAGAAAAAGATGTCTTGCTCTAGGGGGAGGTCAGAGACATTTTCATGGCACCAAGATGAGTGGTATATCTTCCTTATAAAACTATTTACTTATAAAACCATTGCTTATAAAACCTTTACTTCTGCTCAACTAGAATTCTAGATTTATTTTTTAGTTCTCAGCCCATGACCCACCCTTCTACCTTCACTTTGAGTCCTTTCCTGATAACTCACTTGCTAGGACCCTTCTTCCCCAAATCACTATGCTTTATACATACATATATATATATTTATATATATATGTATATATATAATTTAGTTTTATATATACATATATATATTCTATAATGTATCATGTATTATTTATATAACAGATACATTTAATATAATATATAATGATACATTATCTGATTAGAACATCCCCACATCTCATGAGTTAGATACTATCATTTTTCCTATTTTACCAATGAGGAAACTGATGTTGAGAGTATGGAATTTCCCACGGTCACACACTTATAGATATTGCCTAGTCTCACTTCCCTGTAATGTCCTTGAGGGAGATTTCACATTACAATATTTTTGTCCTCAGGTAATGCACCACAGTTGTTCCATAGAGTATGTAGTACTTAATAAATGAAGGATAATTAACATTTTGTTCATAGCTCTGAGCACCATATGTTTATCTCTATATCTACATTCATATATAAAGAGATTATTTTTATGGATACACACATGCCTCTTTGCACCACTTTAAGAGTATTTGAATGACTCTTTGGAAAGATCCCTTTTATCTTCTCTATATATGGTAGGTGGCATTGTGAAGGATGGATGAGTAAGAACACTGGGTGTGGCAAACTCAAGTTCAAATTTGGAGTCTCCCTCGTTCCCTGTGGGATCTTCAGGATGGCTGGCTGGTCCTGTTTGGATCTCAGTTTCCTTCTTTGCAACATAACTGGACTTGAAGTAAATGGTCTCTTGATCCCTCATCTTTTTTTGATCTCAGATTATATATTAGAAAAGGTTATTGAAATATTCATCCCCACAAAACACCAAACAAAAACAAAACCCACATGACTTTTCAGGTTCTTTACGTTTTGCTAAGGGGAAAGCAAAATGATTTATCTTTGCTTTTCTTTTGCTAGATTCTTTTGAATCTCTGTGGACACAGGCCAACATACTTGAATGTTTAGAATTAGAATAAACCCTAGAAATCTCAGTGGGAGCTCTGTTTTGGTAGAGGGGGACACTGAGGTTCAGAGAGATGAAATTCTTTGTCCCTAGTCACATGGATTACTAGAAGAGCCAGGATTTGAGCTAAGGTGCTTTGACTCACAAACCCAGAACCATCAGATCAATAAGAGAATCCTAAAATTAATATTCCATTTATAAGCAATATTATAGAACAATAATTTCCTAACTCTACTCAGGTCACTTTGAATCAGTTTGTATAGGTCTTCTCAGGCTTTTCTGCTCATCATTTCTTATAGCACAAAAGCATCCCATCTCAGTCATATACCACAACTTGTTCAGGCATTCCCCAATAGATGAACATCTCCTTAATTTCCGTATTACCCCCCCCACACACACACACACAAGCAAAACCACTATAAATATTTTTGTGCATTGAGATCCTTTCCCTTTTTCTTGGATCTCTTTGGGATACAGATATAGTATTTGAGTACAGTTTTATTGCTTTTTGAGTGGAGTTCCAAATTGCTCTCCAGAATGGTTGATCAGTTCACTACTCCACCAGCAATACATCCATGTCCCAATTTCCTCATGTTCTTTCCTACATTTGTCATTTTCCTTTTCTGTCTTTTACTCAATTTGATAGTGTGAGATGTTACTTCAGAATTGTTTTAATTTGTATTTTCCTAGCCACTAGTGATTTCGAACATTTTTATACGACTATATTTAGCTTTTATTATTTTGTCTAGAAACTGCCTGTTCACATCCTTTGACTATCAATTGGGAAATGATTCTTATTTTTATAAACTTTTCTCAGTTCTCCATATAGTTGAGAAATGAGACAAAAGAATCACTTTTCTTAAGTAGAGTGTGAAACTGCTTTAAAAAAAAGACTTGGGGGCAGCTAGGTGTCCTAGTGGATAAAGCACCAGCCTTGGAGTCAGGAGTACCTGGGTTCAAATCCCATCTCAGACACTTAATAATGACCTAGCTGTGTGGCCTTGGGCAAGCCACTTAACCCCATTTGCCTTGGAAAAACCTAAAAATAATAAAATAAAATTAAAAAAAAAGATTTTTCAGGACATCCTATAATAAACTCATCCTATCAGCATTTTTTTAAAAAAGAATTTATTTAAGGCAATAATATTAAGTGGCTTGCCCAAGGCCACACAGCTAGGCAATTACCAAGTGTCTGAGGCTAGATTTGTACTCAGGTCCTCCTAACTCCAGGGCTGGGGCTCTATCCACTGTATCTGCCCCCACCACTAACAGCATTTTAAGGTTAGAAATGAAAAGATGACACAAACCAAACAAAGTAGTTAAGGTCTTCAAAGATCATTGCAACAAATGAATCTCAGCATTAGAGAACACAGTAGCACTGGGCTTAGAACCTCACATTACTCTCCTATTTGTTGTTGTAAGGAGGTAGGACTAATGCCAAAAAGAAAAGAGTAAGAAAAACAGATCTGTGCAGGGATTGACACAGATTCCATTTACAAGGTATCCAAAAGAGGGGGAAAGGCAAAGGCCAGGGAAAGTCTTGAATCTTATTAATCAACTCCCCCACTCCCATCTAAAAATAATGGAAAAAAGGTCAATCAATAGTCGCTTACCTCTCCCTTTTGTACATTATCTTTTTATGAAATTAAAGACATCCTTGCTATGGGTGTTAAAACAAACACTCCTCACCTTTAGAAATTTTAGAATTATATGATTCACCTTTTTTTCTTTTCATTTCCTGAAGGAATTTGAGTATTGATGAAAGGGAGGGTGGTCTTGCTTTTGAGATGTTGCTTTTGGAAAGCCGTTGAGGCAAGTACCATCCTAGAGGGATTAAGTAGTCTCAGGAAAATGATTATCTATGAATGGGCTGAATTAAATGTTTATTGTTTTATCAGATTAAGAAAAATGTTAACCCTGACCCATATAGCTATTTTATCATATTGTAAAATTTTTCTTGTTAAATAGTCTTCCATATATCGTTATTACAATTATGACTGTGCTCAAAATATTTATTCAATGTGGGAACATTTTTTCTCTGATAACAAATTATTTTGAGTGTCTTTTTCCAAAATTTCTCAACCATCCTCATACCTCCTTATCCCCAGGATATTATATAGCAACCGATTTTCCCAGACCAGAATTTATGGGTCCTGTCAAAATCTTTCAAGCACCAAAATATTCTTCACAGAGACAAATTAGTTTGGGGAATGTTGATTTCACCCAGGTCCTATGACTTTATGTTCAATTCTCTTTCCATGAAATCATAGTGCCTCATTGGGGATCTTCAGGCAAATGTTGTGTGGCCACTTTGGGGTGATAGTAGAAAGGAAGTTGGACCAGATGGATATTGAAGTCTCTTCCTATTCTGAAATTCTTTGAAATTCAGTTTTCTTCTTCTTTTATCCAGAAGGCAAATTTGGAAGCAATGGATGTAAAATGAGGAAGAATTAAGTTACAATGAGCTCCAATCCCACCCAAGATTAGTTATTTGACCTTGAAAAACTTCTTTGATCTCTGTGCAAATTTCCTAATCCCCAGAATTAGTGAGTTGTTGGTCTCTTAACTTCCATTCTAACTTGGCATGGATGGTTTTATACTATGATTAAACAGATGAAAATCTGTGATAATCAATTCAGATTAGGCTTGAAGACAAGAAAAGCTCTAGTCTAGCTATTAGAGTTGTTTCATGATAGGGATGTCTCAGGATGAAAGAAGAATTTTCCTCCTTATAGGGCCAGAGTGCAAAGAGCATTGGACTTGAAATCAGGACTGAATTCCAATTCTCCATTTGACATTTACTGGAAGTGTAGTTATCTCATTGTTTAACCATGTCTGACTCTTTGTGTTTCCATCGATTTGCCCATGGAGTGGTTGCCATTTCTGTCTCCAGTGTTCTCATTTTACAAATGAAGAACTGAATCAAATGGTGGTGAAGTGACTTGCCTAGAGTCTCACAGCAAGGAAGTGTCTGAGGCTAGATTTGATCTTTCTGACTTGGGGCAGTGGTCTCTTCATACTAGCAATGATGATGATGATGATGATGATGTTTGTCCTTCACTCTTGAAGAAGACCATGGCATCAGGAGGTGATGCCATGACAAGCATGTGAATTAGATTTGAGTGAAGAGGGCTTTACTAAGTCCCCAGCCTCACTTTCTCCTCCAGTCTTCTGGGTCCAATGGCCAGATATGAGTCAGGATGACTATATTCCCCTGGAGGAGAGGTAATTAGGATTAAGTAACTTGCCCAAGGTCATACAGCTAGTAAGTATCAATTGTTTGAGGCTGAATTCCAATTCCCATCCTCCTGACTCCAAGATCAGTGTTCTATCCACTGAGCCACCTAGCTGCCCTATTAATGCCATCCTAGGCAAGAGACTTCAATTATCTCTGCTTCATTTCCTTCATTTAGGAATAAAGTAATGTTTTGAGAACCTTAAAAATACAACCTGGTCATTAACTATCATCCTCACATTGATCATTCCTATCTACCCAGAAATGCGAATTCAGTAATTTTCATTTTTAAGACATCGATACGCCTTCATGAGTAATTTGTGGTGTAAATTTAAACATAAGTTTACCAATTCTGCACCCAGCACAATTATTGTTTTGCAATGAATTTCTTATGGTGTGCTGTGTACATGGTACTGTTCTTTTTTAGTTTATAATGAAGTTTCAATTGAATTAAGAAAAGAACACATTATAAAACTATTTTATTCATTGATTTAAATAATAACTCCTTTAGGCAAATTCTCCTATTGGGCACAAGTGAATAAGGATCTGGTTTGGTCATAAGGTTAAAAGAGCTTTCTTTTGAAAGAAGTGGGAGGGGATTTAAACTTAGATTCACGAGCCTTTCAATTAGACAGGCCAGGACCACTTTGGGCACAACCTGTATTTGCTAAAAAGGATTTCACTAAGCATTGGAGAGTTTCTATAGTGCAGAGGCAAGACTCTTGGGATGAATTTCTAGTTTGGAGTGAGTTTTTTTTTGCCATTCCTGAAATTTCATTCCTCTCTTGTCCATTAATCTGGAGAGCACCGTGACTAATTATAATAAGTTTTAATAACCATGTGCTCGGACAGTAAATTAGGACTAATTAAAGAAAAACTTTCCACCAAACCCTAACCAAGCTGCCCAATTTCTGTACGGCCCCAAAGTGCATATAAAAATCCCCTGACTATTTTCTGAGGTCCATTCCATGTAAAAAAGATGAATTGGGAAGATTTTTCAATGAAGGGACTGCTCCTAAAATGAAACAGGCGCTTCTGTGATTTAGAAGTGACTAACAATAATGGCACGGTTATTATTGCTATCATTAACAAAGATAGTATAACGTTTTAAGGCTTGTAAGGCACTTTGTGAATATCTCATTTTAGCCACAGTAACTCTTGGATGTAGTGCTTTTGTCCCCTTTTGATAGAGGAGGGAATTGAATGGAGAGAAGTTTAATGACGTTCCCAGTCCACCCTGTCAAACCCCAGACTCAAGGCTTCCTCCCTCCACATTGCTCTGTCCACCCCAACACCAAATTGACTCTGTGACTCAAAATTACAACTTTAAGTGTGATAATTGTCAAAATGTTTTCTGAAATCCTGACACGAAAAGGTTGACTGGGTAAATATTCCTATATCTATTTTAGAGGTGAGGAAACTGAGTCTGGAAAGATTTCCTTTGCAGACAGTTACTATAGTGAGAGCTCAACCGATGAAATTTAATTTAACAATATTTTAGCAAAGTAAATTGAATCAAATAGACAAGCCTTTATTAAGTCCCTACTATGGGTCTAGTATAATAGGGTACACATATGACCCAAAGAAAGATAGTCATTGCCCTCAAGGAGCTTCCACTCTAATAGAGGAAGACAAAACTTAAGAAGGACCTAAAATAAATGGGGGTTTAGGGAGCAATGCAGTCCAATTCAGGCAAAGTGACAAAGTCCAAAAAATGAAGTATGGCTAATCTGGGTCCTTCCTCAAAATATGCATTTTTACAATGGAATCTCAGCATTAGGGCAAGGGAGCAACAGGAGTGAAGTCAGAAGTTGGTGGTGAAATCCAGAGAATTCCTTGAGGAATCATTAATCAGAGAAGGGAAACCCAGGAGCAGAAGGGGTCCCAAAGTAAAAGTTTCCTCATGACCTTTCTGTGGATGAAAAATGATGATGCAATGAATGGAATGGACCAGCTTAAGGACTAAGCACTGAGGATTCGCTACCATTTGGGAAGGATTGGAGTGACCCTGTTCTGTGCTTGATCCTGAGTTCTTTAATATTTTTAATCACCAATTTGGAGAAAAACATAAATATTAGTCTTATAAAATGACCAGATGAAAAATATTTGTACACATAGCACAGTGAGTAGGAAAAAGGATTCCCCTCCAATATGATACTGAAAACATATTGAATAAGAATACCTATAAATGGCTCTCTGTGGGTTTAAGAGATCAACTTTATAGTCACATTATGCAGGAGTCATGGTTCTATGGTTCTGGGAACAAGAAAATTAAGGAGTTTAAATTAATAGGTTGAAATTACAATTCATGACAACATTGTAATGTCTTGGCAATAGAAGTTCATGGGATCTTGGAGAAAGGACATCATTGATTCACCATAAGCTACCTTGGTCAGAACACATCTGGGATCTGATATGCAATACTGTTCCTGGCATTTATTGAAGGACATTGGAACACATGGGAGGGCATCCAGAGGTGAGTAATCAGGGTCTCAAAATAATTCTTATTTGGGCAAAATGGGGATGTTTAGCCCTGAGAATACTTTTCTTTTTAAAGGGAAGTGTATAGCTCCCCAAGGAGTCACATGCTGGATATGTATAAATGTATAGATATGCATTAAAATATAGAAACAAATACTCACAAAATGATATGGGGGAGGTGATTGATGCATTTTTATTTTGGGAACTAGAAAAAATTCATGTAAAAATCATACCTACTTTAATCTTTGAGGGAAATGGGAATTACATGAGGCAGAAATGAAGAGGGTTACATTTCAAGTCTGGCACCCAACCTAACTAAAGGCATGGTGATGGCATCTAGAACTCCATGCTGGCCAAACAGAAAAAAGGCCAGTTTGGGTGGTCCAGAACATTAGTATAATGGGGGGAGGATGCAAGAATTTATTAAATGCCAATCATGTACCAGACCCTATGATCATCACCTTACAAATGTTATCTCCTTTGAGCTTCACATGGACCTTGAGAGGTCGCTGTTCTCATTATCCCCATGAAAGAGAATAAAGTGTTAAAGACCAATTATAAGAGCTTTAAGAGGGTCTAATTGTTTACTTCATATATGTGAAAATGTTCACAGCATTCCTATGATTGTCATCATTATTTGGGTAGTTTGAAAGGAAGGCGTGGGCTGTATTGAGTATGATGGGGCGATTCTAAAAAATAAAACTGTGTAGGGAGAGATAAAAAAGCAGTAATTATCTCCTACAAATGAAGCATAAAAGGGAAAATTGATACAGAAGAAGAAGCTAGTGGGGGAAGGATGGGTAGTGCTAAAACCTTACTCTTATCAGGAATAGTTTAAAGAGGGAACTATATATCCCCCCCCCCTCTCTATATATATATGTAAAAATACACATATATCTAGCATGTAGTTATAAATATATGAATATATGCACACATAAACACCCATATATACATATTAATACTGGTATGCTTATGTATGTAGGTATATAGGAATATAGGTACAAAAGTCTTCTAAATTAATAAAGAAGAAGGCAAAGGGATTGGGTGGAGAGAAAAGATAAAGGAGAAGGGTAAATAGGGTAAAAAGGATATCCATGAGAGGATTCTGGGAAGATGATAGAGTAGGTCAGAATACTTTTGCCTCATAAAATCTGAAGAATCAGAAGAAAAATCAGAAAAAAAGAGTAAAACAACTAAAGTCAGAGTAGAGCATCTATTCTTCTAAAAAACCTAAGACATTAGCTCCAGGGGCAAAGTTAAATCTGAGGGGAGTGCAAACTCCTCTAGGTCATCTCTGTAGAATCTACAAATAGAAAGCCTTGGGGGTGGTTGAGGTTGGGGGGCAACCTCAACCTTAGAAACTTTCATCTCATGGACTGCAGACTTCCCAAAATAATAGTAAGAAGGAACTGAGGCTTGGGGCAGTGTTCCCCATAACTTGGGACCAAAACCTGATCACACTAATAGCTGTGATAAAACCAATAACAGCAACAAAATAAAAATGAGCAAGCAAAGGAGAAAGATCCAATCATAGATAGCTACTACGGTGATAAAGAAGACCTTGGTTCTTATTCAGAGAAAGATAATGGAGCCATAGCTTATATAATATAGCTAATACATAGAACTGTAAAAGAAGCTGCTGCCTTTACAGTGAGAAATGTCAAATAGTCCAAATCACAAGAAAAGTTTCTTGGAAGAAATTTAAAAGGATTTTAAAAATCAAATAAGAGAGATCGAAGAAAAATTAGGGGAAAAATGGGTAATCCAAAAAATTGAAGAAAATGATGAAAAGAAAGCCAATCTCCAGTCTCAGACACTTAATAATCACATAGATGTGTGCTTGGATAATCCATTTAACCCCATTGCCTTGCAAAAAAAAAAGTCAATCAACTTCGAATAGAGTGCCAAAAGTTTAAGGAAGAAAGATTTCAAGGAAGTTCCTTAGGCAAAGAGAAGCTAATGACATCCTAAGACACAAAAAATAGCAAAACGGAAACAAAATGAGAAATTTAGAGTACAATGTGAAATATTTCATCAGAAAAACTGATCTGGAGAACAGAAGAATCTGAAAATCATGATAGAAAAAGAATCTTGACACAATGTTGAAAGAAATTATAAAGAAAACTTTCCTTGAAGTTCTTGAATAAGAAAACAAGGCAGAAAAAAACCCAAAACAAAAATACTAATAACCAATGGAAAAGGGTCCCAGGAAGAAAACCTACAAGAATATCACAGCCAGGTTTCAAAGTTTCAATGGTAAATAGAAAATACTATTACCAACATCAACAATAAAACCAATTTAAATATAGTGCAGTCAGGATTCCGCCAGACCTAGACGCTACTACATGGAAAAATTCCAGGTCTTGAAATACCATATTTTATAGACAGAAAAAGAACTTAGTTTACAACCAAAGGTAATTTATCCAACAATGATAAGTGTAATTCTAGGCAGAAAAAAATAGACTCAATGAACTGGAATACTTTCAGCTATGTGGAAGAAAAATGGCAAAACTTAAGGGAAAGGCACATAATATTCAGGAGAACCAATTAGAAGGTCAAAATGCTTGCTTTTTATATTTGAAAATATTATCCATTATTTTTTGACTATCATTTTTATTTGGTTGGTCTGAAAAGAAGGTTTGGGTGGCGCTAAAAAATTTAAATGGAGTAGGAGAGATAAGCAATGATTTCATATGCAGAGGGTAAAAATGTTACAGAAGAGAGTAGTGAGGAGATTGTAATAATGAAACCCTACTCTCATTAGGAATGAGGTTAAAGAAACAAGAGGGCAAGGGAATAGGATGAGGGGGAGAGGTGAAGGGAAGGATTTTTGGAGGGGTCGGTAGATAGAGGGAGAGGAGGACAAAATATTTGGCAGAAGTAAAGTAAAGGAGAGAGGAGGGATAGGAATAATTTGAGAACAGTGAGGAAAAATAGGGAAGAAGAAAATATACAATGAATGATTATAGTTTAAAATGTAGATGGGATGAATTTACTTATAGGGTAGAAAATGGTAGTAGAATAAAAATTCAAATTCAATTATATGTTGTTTTCAGGAAGCATAAAAATGAGAGATACATATAAAAGTGCAAGTGTGGAAAAAGTAGGAGTAGTAATCATGATCTTAGATAAAGTGAAAGATTCTATCAAAAGAGAATAATTAGGAAATTACATTGCATGCCAGTCATTTTATTCACTATAATGAGACCATTTAAAATAACAACTCAGTATAAAATACCCACGACAAAAACCAGACACAAGAACTATATGATCATAAATAATAGCATACTTTTTAACACAAAGCAAGATGTAAATAATTGAAGTATTTACTGTTCATGGACAGTTAAGCCAACATTTTAAAAAAATCATAATTTGACCCAAGCTATTTATGCAATGTCATCTGAATTTAGGAAAAAAATAGCAAAGTTCATTTGGAAGACCAGAGTGTCAGAAAATTCAAAGAGACAAGAGGAAGAAAGATGCAAAGGAAGTAAATTCAGTTGTATCAGACCTTCCATAATATTATAAGGTGAGAGCATTGTTGATGTTGTTAATTATATTAAAGTGCTCTTCTGTAAATAAAATATATGCAGCTTTAGAAGGAATGCAGAAAATTGGGAAGAGGTTTTTATAGATAATCTCTAAGATAGAATGTGATTGGATTTGAATATTGCTGTGATTTAGGAAATGATAAGGAGTGATGATTTAGAAAGCATAGAAAAATCCAGATTTATAAAGGAGGATGCTGTCCATCTTCAGAGGAAGAGATGACAAGGTGGGATAAATAAGGTACAAATTTATGTGTATCAGATTATCAATATATTTGGGTACATTTGTGTATGTATGCATACATATTGTTGTAACTTTTCCTCCTTTCTATATTTCTTCACTATTCTTTATAAACATATATATATATATATATGTATTAAATTTTAAACTTAAAATTTAAACTTAAATACAAAAGAAACAAACAAAATAACATTGTCAGTTCCACAGCAGATCATAGGAGAGAATTCATTATAAAATAATACATTTCCATTTCAAGAAAACCTGTATAATAAATACTGCTCATGGTGTTCCAAGGTGTCCATATTTTTTGCTTCCCAGTGTTTTTTTGTTTTGTTTTTGGTTCTTTGCTGGGTAGTTTTTAAGTTTAGTTTACTTTTCTCCCCAAAGGAGGTTACATTTAGTTGCAGATATAGAGAGATATACACACATAGACACATAGGCTTTCAGAAAGCATTCTAGAATTGAGAGATGTATACAAAGATATAATAGAGAGCAGGAGTACAATTTAGTATGGAGAAAAAGCAGGGATAGTGATGATGATCTCAAAGTTAAAGTTAAAACAGAGTTAATCAAAAGTGAAAAGTAGAGAAAGTATTTTTGTCAGTGATATTATTCAACATTGTTTTAGACTGACATATTTAGTGTCAGAACAGACAGAGAAATTATATAAACATAAAAATACTTTTTATACGAATAGCTATATCTGAATAATTGAAGTAGTAATTATATTTCATGGGTAGGCAGAGTCAATATGATTTTTAAAATGATCATTTTTACCTAGTGACTTTTTTTAATTCTAGTCATCCCAATTAAATTACTAAATATAATTTTATTTTGAAAAAAATAATAACAAATTTCATTTAGAAGAACATAAGGTCAGGAACTTCAAAGAAATTGGGGGGGAAGATGTAAGGGTAGTAGATTCACAGTATCCTTAACCTGTATTTTAAGGGGAGATCATTTTTGAAGTATAAAAGTAGATGATTTTTATTATTTTGAAATTAAAATTTTCTTATATAAATAAAAATCTATGCAACCAATAATAGAAGGAATGCAGGCAGACTGTCTCTCAGTTAGGAAAAGAAACAGATGATAAGAAATAAGCATTACATAATCTTACATTTATGTGCATAAATATATATATATATATAGGTTTATAGATATCTATGTTTATATATCTATATCTATTTTTCTGTCTATCATCTATCATTTTTCTAATCTATCATATATCTTTCATCTATCTAATCTATCCAATCTATCTTATCTATCTATCTATCATCTATCTATCTTTCTGTCTATCTATGTATCTATGTATCTATCCATCCGTGTATCTATGTATGTATGTATGTGTCTTTCTATCTATCTATCTATTATCTATCTGTCTATCTCTTTCTCTCCATCTATATTCATGCTTAATTTTAACATTTTTAAGGTGGTGGGAGGGAGGGAAGGGAAAAATAACATAAAAAAACAATGCATAGCAGAGAACAAAGGCAACCAACATGGAAACAAATAAAAGGTGAGAGACTTTGAAAACGATAGATAGCATTTATTTATATGATTATTATATTACACAATTATGTACATATATAACATAGATGTATTATATAAGTATTTCTTGAAATAGAAATGTATTTTCTTGAAATAGAAATGTATCTTCTGGTTTGTTGTATATAAAACAATTTTTTTCTTTTCTGATTTTGTATTTGTTTAAAAAAATGATAAAAGAATGACGACCTTTAAATATTTCCCAAAAAGTAGAAAGAGAAAACTATAAGTTTGGAAAGGATGAATGATGCTATGTTATGAAAGGTTCTATTTACAATGGGTTAAGATTTAATCTTAGAATTGGGTTAGGGTTAGCATTAGGATTAATGAATCAGAGAGTGACTTGACCACATCAGTAGGGACACCGTTTTGACAAATGAATAGAGGATAGATTGGAGTAGTAGATGGAAAGTTTGCAGCATAGATACTAATTAGGACTTCATGTCAAATGTCTAAGAGTGGTCATGAGGTCCTGAACATGACTGGTCACTTTGGAAGCAGGGAAGGAGGAAGGAGTATGAGATTATGTGATGACAGAAATAAGCACAACAAGGGGAATGATAATATGACCTGAGGGGCAGCTAGGTGGTGCAATGGAGAGAGTACTGGCCCTGGAGTCAGGAAGACCTGAGTTCAAATTTGGCCTCAGACACTTAATAATTGACTATCTGTGAGACCTTGGGCAAGTCGTTAACCCCATCACCTTAAATAAAAGTTAAAAAGAAGAGAGAAATATAATTTGACTTGAGATTCTTTGAGTCAGATTCTTTCTCCTTGGATAATAAGTGCTGTGGACTGTATATCCAAGTCTTTTCATTCAAAAGTCATGATTTTAGGTTGCATTATATGTATGAACTCCATGATCAAGGACAATGCTTTCTATAATGGGCAACTTCAGTGAGTTAGAGGGGTGATAGAGCTAATTGTGAGCCCCTCTTCCTCAAATCCTGAACAGGTTACGACTGGTTGCCGTTATATGTTGCTTTCCTCACTGTCTCAGGAAGTTTGAGGTTTAGGGGAATACGTTTTTATGTCATTGAGTTCACATTTCTGTGACTGGTGAGGGACAAGAGGTGTTTGCCATCCTATCTACCATACGAATATACAATGATCATATCAGGTGATGATAGAGGTTAGGTGGTATATTGGCCAGAACACCAGTTTAGGGGTCACCAAATCTGAGTTCCAATTCTGTCACAGATACTTGATATGTAACCTTGGGAAATTAATTAACACCTTTTGACCTGTTTCCTCATCTATAAACTGAATTGTTTTAGGATCAAAGCTTAATAAAGATGTTTCTGTTTATGTTGTTATCATATTGGTTGTTTGCTTGGTTTTAAAGAACAGTAATATCACATGATATTTCCTTGACTCACATGTAAATTGAATTTAAATGAGACAGATGCAAAAATGTTGTCAGCCTCTCTCCCATTATCATTATAGTCCAGTGGCAATACAAAAGTAAGGACAATATTTGATGGTCCAGGGAATGACCCTGATGTTTTTAATCTCTTACCAAACCCTAAAAACACTATTATACATTTTTCAGCCAGTTTCATGACTAGGAAACAAGTGCTCTCATCCATCCATTCTGTCACGGGAAGTCTTCATATGCTTGAAGTAAAATATCCCTCTAATTCACTATGATTTTGAGGTCTGTTGGTTACCCTCAATCTTGTATAGTCCATCTGCTGAGACAGTTTAACCAGAGTGTGACCATTTTGAAGGCTAAAGCTTCTTATAAAATTTTAAATGCCTTTATTTAAATATAATATTGTTTACTTTGCTTGGTTGGTTTTGCTTTTCTCTTTTCCTAAAGCCTACACTTTAATCACCCAGAAGTAAAAACAGAAGAAAGACATCAATATTTTAGACAGTTTCTACTGGCTCAAGGATTTGATTGATAAATTTTCATTACATTTATACCTCAGAAATTGGCAAATGCTACAAATCAAGGTCTGATTTATTGCTTTGTTGATGGTCTAGATAAAAGGAAGTTATGGATAAAATATTTATATTATTAATGATGTTTTAAACAATTTATAGATGAGGAAATCAAAGTGATCCATAGTAATATAAGAAATTGCTCCAAATCATTACTTTTCAGAGAAATGCAAATTAAAGTATCTCTGAGATACCACCTCACACCTCTCAGACTGGCCAATATGGTCAAAAAGGACAATGATCAATGTTGGAAGGGATGTGGGAAATCTGGGACACTAATACATTGTTAGTGGAGCTGTGAACTCATCCAACCTTTCTGGAGAGAAATCTGAAATTACACTCAAAGGGCAACAAAAATGTGCATACCCTTTGCTCAGCAATACCACTATATACTGTGAAGAGATGATGAAAAAGGGTAAAAACATCACTTGCACAAAAATATTATAGCAGCCCTGTTTGTGGTGGCAAAGAATTGGAAATTGGGTAAATATCCTTCAATTGGGGAATGGCTTTGCGAACTGTGGTCTATGTATATCATGGAACACTATTCTATTAGAAACCAGGAGGGATGGGAATTCAGGGAAGCCTGGAAGGATTTGCATGAACTAATGCTGAGTGAGATGAGCAGAACCAGAAAAACATTGTACACCCTAACAGCAAGTTAGTTGTTTGTGCTTGATTTTAAAGAACAGTAATATCACAGGATATTTTCTTGACTCACATGTAAAATGAATTTAAATGAGACAGAGATGCAAAAAAGTTGTCATCCTCACTCTCTCTTCCAGTAGCATCACAACCCAGTGACAATACAGAAGTGAGGACAATTGTTGATGGTTCAGATCCACTGGGTGACCCTGATATTTTTATCTCTTATCAAACACTAAACACTCCATTATACCTTGATGGACTTGTGCATTCCATCAGTGCAACAATCAGGGACAATTTGGGGGCTGTCTGCAACTGAGAATACAATCTGTATCCAGAGAAACAATCATGGAGTGTGAACAAAGACCAAAAAATATTACCTTTAATTTACAAAAAAAAATCAAAAACCCATTATCTTATTATGTAACTCTGCTATCTCTTATACTATATTTTTCTTCCTTAAGGATATGATTTCTCTCTCATCATATTCAACTTAGATCAATGTATACCATGGAAACATTATAAAGACTACCAGAATGCCTTCTGTCAGGGTGGGGGGAGGGAAGCAAGATTGGGGGGAAAATTGTACAACTCAAAATAAAAAAATAAACTTGAAAGTATTTCTGATAAACATTTTGGAGATGTGTGTAGGGGGGTCTGTTGTTAAACATCTACCATCACACTCCTAGACCTAATGCCAAACATTTCTAAATCAAGTCAATTGTAGTCAAGGAAATTTGTAAGTGGCCTCAACCTTCTCCACCAGTGAGAAATGGTCCCATCTGTTTTCAGTATCTTGGTTGAACAGTGTTTTGTCAGCTGCTTGGAATTTGTCTTTTCTGGCTAATTATATTATTAACCTCACAAGTTGTAATTAAGATAGTAAAAAAATGTTTCATGATGTTTCCTTCAAATGGCGAGGAGGAGAAAATCTTTCCTATTAAGTAACTATCATTGGCAGATGACAGACAAAAAATAGCAAGCAGAAAACTGACCACATGAAAAGAGGAAGCAGGAAGGAAGGAGTGCCACTTGAAGCCAAATTTGGCCGGTGGTTGTCCTAGGTATTCACACACTGCATCTGGAGACTGAAGACCTGCCTTGGGGCCCCGGTTCTGCTATTGTCATATGATAATAGAAAGAAGAGAGGAGAGTTTGGGAATGACTTTTTTCCCTTTGTTTTTACAAGGCAATGGGGCTAAGTGACTTGCTCAAGGTCACACAGCTAGGTCATTATTAAATGTTTGAGACCAGATTTAAACTCAGGTCCTTCTGACTCCAGGTCTTGATGGTGGTGGCAGTGATGTGCAGTGGTCATGGTGGTGGTGGTTGTAGGAGGAGAAGGAAGAGATATATTCAGTGTCATAGTAATATGACAGTTCCATGACAAGCCCTGTATGATAGTTCAGATAAATGATTTCTAATAATTCTTATGACTCTAATAGTTTTTTGATACTTAATACACATCTCATTTGTACTTCTCATGGAGACAAGGTTCAAGGTTGACTCTGGTTTCATAGTCTCTGGGTTTCAATGTCAAATTTTTCAGAAAGGACGCTTTGTGACTTTGGACCATTCACTTAAAATTTATGCTTCTTTCTGCAAATTTAGAGGTTGAATGAGGAGAACTCAGAGGGTATTTCTGTAATTCTGGTTACTAGCCTGTGATTCTGAGTTTCTACTCTATGACGCCTGTAAGGAAAAGAGAAAAGAATATATTCCAAGCATAGGAAAGAGGCAGAGAAAATCATGTCTTGGAGATATCAGAAGGCCAGTTTAATCTGAGACATGAAGGATATGGAGAATGAGATATAAAAATCCCAGAAAGTTACCCTGAAGTCCAATTTGAAGGGAATTTAAAATACTATAGAAGAATTTCTATTTTGACCTGGAGAAATTTACTCTATATGACTGCCTATTACCAGCCAACATTTGCCTTTCCTTTGCCCTTCATGAGATACTCATTTAAAATTCTGAAATGCCCAGTATTTTCTATTCCCTCATTATAAATGACTAATGCCAACCCTGATCTATTTGTGAAAGGGTCTTAGAGTGTGACTACCTGCTTCTGACTCACATTCTATCAGTGATTAGAAAGTCTTAAATTTGGAGCTGGAGAAGTCATTAAACAGCATCTACACCAGTGACCTCATTTAAACACCTGAGTACAGCTCAGAGTTTTATGTCCTGACTGGTAAATCACTTCCCTTGTTTTATGCAACCAGTTGACTTAAAAGATCTCCAAGGCTTCCTTGAACTCTGGTTAAAAAGTTGAACTTTTATGTTCATCATTAGTTGATGAAGGATTCTTCCCTCCCTCTCACTCATGTCCCTCCATATCCAATTAAATTCTCACTTTTATCTCTTTTGCCTCCCTAACTCTTCAATTAATCATCTGATCTCTGGCTATATATACATCTTCTCATATCAGACATTCATCTTTTCTCTTTGGATGACTTTAATAGCCTCTGACTTGATCTCCTTGCTTCTATTTCCTCCTCTCTCCTCTCTATCATAAACATAGCTTCCAAATGGCCATTGCTTAAAGTGGAAGGATGACCAAGCTCAAGAACTGTCAATGCCTCAATGCTTCTTTGGTATTCAACATCCCGCAAAATCTGGCTCCACAACATCTTTCATCCGTATTTATTGTAATTTACTCCTACTCACTGAACATATTCAAACCACAATAGACCACTTACCATTTTCTGTGTGGCATTAGGCTTTCTGTCTCTACCTTTCCACAGATTTCCTCCAAGCCTGGAATGTGCTTGCTCCTCAGTTCTGCCCTCTGAGAACCTCAGTTCCTTACAAAGCTCAGAAAGATGGCTCCTTTAAAATTTTCCCATTAATTGGTAGTCTCTTCTACCCCTATTATTTTCTATTCATTAATTTTTTTTAGGTTTTTGCAAGGCAAATGGGGTTAAGTGATTTGCTCAAGGCCACACGGCTAGGTAATTATTAAATGTTTGAGACCAGATTTGAACCCAGATACTCCTGACTCCAGGGCTGGTGCTTTATCCACTGCACCACCTAGCCACCCCTTATTCATTAATTTTTTAAAAAAATATTTTGTATTTTATTAAATATTTTTCATTTATAGGCCAAACATTTTAACCTTTGTAAAAAAATTGAGCTCAAAATTATTTTCCTTTCTTCCGTCCCATCCCTCTTCGTGAAAAGGAATGCAATTTGCATTTGTTATATATATGAAATCATGTAAAATATATTTCATATTAGCCATGTTACAAAAATGTAAAACAATATTAAAAAGAAATAATATACTTTAATATAAATTTTAACTTCATCAATTATCTCTCTGCAAATGTACAGCATTTTTCATGGTGGGTCCTTTGGAGTTATCCTGGACCATTTTCTTGATCATATTAGCTAAATCTTTTTTTTTTATTTTAATTTAATTTTTCCAATTCCATGCAAAGATAGTTTTCAACATTCATCCATTTTCATGTTTAGACTCTACATTGTTCCCCCACCCTCCTTTACTTCCTCCTTCCCCCATAGCAACAAAAAAATTTGGCAAAATTTGTACATCTACCATTATGTTTAACATGTTTCCATATCAAGCATGTTGTAAAAGAGGAATTTTAACTAAGGGGAAAACATGAGTAAGAAGGAAAAAATTATAAAAGAAAAATTTTAAAGTGAACATAATATGTTTTGCGCTGTATTCAGACTCCATATTCTTTTCTCTGGATATGGCTGACATTATCCATATCAAGTCTTTCAGGACTGTTGTAAATCTCTGAGCTACTAAGAGGAGATGGGCCCATCAAAATTAATCATCTCACAATGTTGCTGTTAAGATGTTCAGTGTTCTCCTTATTCTGCTAAATTGCCTCAGCATCAGTTCAAGCAAGTCTTTCCATGCTTCTCTAAAGTCTGGCTGCTCATGATTTCTTCTAAAACAAGAGTATTTTGGAACATTCCTCTACCATAACTTATTCAGCATTCTCCAATTGATGGGCATCTTCTCAATGCCCAATTCTTCTCCACTACAATAAATAGAGGAGCTAAGTCTTTCACTGCTGATCATTGAATAATGCTGCTATTTTTGAGCACAACATCCTTATGCTTCTCACATCACTTTGCATTAGTTCAGAAAAGTCTCCCTAGGTTTTTGGAAAACAATGTTTCTCATTATTTCTTCAGTTGTTCTCCAAATGATGAAAATCTCCTCAATTTTCAATTCTGTGTCACAAAAAAGAGATGCTTTAAATATTTTTTGTACAAATAAATCTTTTCTCTTTTTCTTTGAACTTTTGGGATACAAAGCTATTAGAAATATTGCTGGGTCAGAAGATGTGCACAGTTTTATGGACCTTTGGACAAAATTTCAAACTATTTCTCATTATGGTTGGATTAGATTACAACTCCACCCATAGTGCCTCAGTGGTCCAAATTTTCAACATTCTCTCCAGCATTTGTTACTATCTTTTTTCGTCATGTGTACAATCTGAAAGGGATGAAGTGGTATCACAAAGTTGCTTTAATTTGTGTTAGTTAATCTGATTTAGCATATTTTTATGTAACTTTTAACAATTTTGATTTCTTCTGAAAACTACCTGTTTATATTGAATGACCATTTATCAACTGGGAAATGTCTCTTTTTTTGTATAAATTTGACTTAGTTATCAATATATCTGATAAATGATGTTGTGAGCAGAGCAAGTTGCATTTCCCCTGTTACCTGATTTCCTTTTATTTTTGAGTGGTTTGCTATTTTTTGATGGAATTTTTTTAATTTCATGGAATCAGAATTAAACATTTTATTTCTTATGATACTCTTGCATTATCAATGGATGATATAAGTTAATATTTCAGTGTTCCCCTAACTCACTTAGGATTTTGCCAAATTTTTCTAAATAATTTATCCATTTTGTCCTTATCTTACTATTTGGTATGACAAAAATTTTACCATTTTACCACGAATTTTTGTCTAATGTTGAGTTTTTACCCCACAAAGTTTGGATCTTTATAGTTATCAAATACTAGAGTAGTACCACAGATTTTTATAATTATTGTGGATCTAATCTATTCTACTCATCCATTGCTTTGTTTCTTAGCCAGTATCGAATTTGGTTTATGATTACTGATTTGAAACTGCTAGGCTGCCTTCCATCTCATTTTTCCATTGATTTCACTAATATTTTTCACTTTTTTATGTCAAATGAAATTTGTTAATAATTTTTCTAATTATACAAAATAATTCTTTGGTAGTTTCTTTGATTTGGCACTGGAGAAATAAATAGGCTTGGTATTTTCTTTGGCTTAGCCTACGCATGAGCAATTCATATTTATACGATTGTTTAAATCTTTATTAATATGAGTTTTTTGTAATTATATTCATATAATCCTTGGCTTTGTCTTAGCAGGTAGACTTGGAAGAATTTTATATTGTTCAGCAATTATCTTAAAGAGAAATTCTTTTTGTCTCTCTCTGTTGGGTTTTGTTGGTATATAAGAAGAATTCTAATGATTTATGTGGGATTATTTTATATCCTACAACTTTGGTGAAGTGAATTATTTCAACTATTTTTAGTTGATTCTCTAGTGTTCTTTAAGTATACCTTTAGATCATTTGCAAGAAATGATAGTTTTATTTCCCTCATTGCTTTTTTTTAAATTTCTTTTTCCTTTTCTTCTTATAACTACTTTTCCTAATATAATACTGTTTAATAATGATGATAATGGATCTACTTGCCTCACTTCTGATTTTATTGGGAAGACTCCAAGTTTATCCTCATTACAGATAATATTTGCTCTTGTTTTTAGAGTCATAAACACCATTTATTTCTATACCTTCTAGCATTTTTCAGAGGAACAGGTGCTGGATTTTGTGAAAGGCTTTTCTGGCATCTATTGAAATAATTATGTGAGTTTTGTTACTATTGATATTGATATAGTCAATTATGCTGATGCTTTTACTAATATTGAAAAATCCATGCATTTCTATTCTACATTTTTTTCTGATCATAGCGTATGATCTTTTTGATCTATTGTTGTAATTATCTTGGCTATAATATTCAAGATTTTTACACTGATATTTAGATAAGTGTTTATACTTTTCTTTTTTCTCCTTTTTTTCTAACATGCATGTAATCATTCATCCGTTTGCAAATTCCACATTTTTCTACCATCCTTCCTTCCTTCTCCACACCCCATGGCAGTTAAAATCTATTAAAGGCTGTAAATTTACAATCATCTTTAAGATATTTCCTTATTAGTCATATTGTAAAAGAGGAATTAGAACAAAAGAGGGAAAGCTATAATAAAGAAGGAACATAAGATAAAATTTTAAAAGTGAACATAATATGTTTTCCTCTGCATTCAGGCTCCATAGGTTTTTGTTTTGTTTTGTTTCTTCCTTGGAATGTGGATGACATTTTTCATAACAGTTTTTCAGGATTATCCTTCATCACTGACCTGCTAAGAGAAACTGAGTCCATCATAGATGATCATCATACAATGTTGCTGTAAATGAGTACTGTGTTCTCATCAATCTGCTCACTTCACTCAATATCATCTCATGCAAGTCTTCCCAGGCTTTTCTAAAGTCTGGCTCATGAGTTCTTACAGAGCAATAGTATTCTATCATATTCATATACCATATGTTGTTTAGCTGTTCCCCAATGGATGGACATCCCCTCAATTTCCAATTCTTTACCACTACATAAAGAGCTGCAATAAATATTTTTGAATATGTGGATCTATTATCTTAGTTTGTGATCTCTTTGGGACATAGACTTAGTAGTGTTATTGCTGGATCAAGGGTTCTGCTCAATCTTATTGCCCTTTGGTAAAGTTCCAAATTGCTCTCCAGAATGGTTGAATCAATTCACAATTTCACTAACAGTGCATCAGTGTCCCAGTTTCCCATATCCCCTCCAACATTGATCATTTTTCTAGCTTGTTATATTGACTAATCTTCTCTGGTTCCTAAAGTGAACATTTCTAATACAATATTGAATAACAGTGGGATAATGATTATCCTTATTTCACCCCAATCTTATTAGGAATGCTTCGAGTTTATCCCCATTACATATGATGCTTGCTGTTGGTTTTAGATAAATACTGCTTACCTTTTTAAGGAAAATTTCATTTATTCCTATGTCCTCCTTCTGAATTTTTCTCTTGCTCTCCTCTGACACTATAATAATTTGTTTTTGTTCAGATTCTTTTGTGTTGCTGATGCTGTTTGCTCATTTTTCTACCCTCTTTCTGGATTTAATACTTTATATTTAAGTTGGACTTCCATATGAGCTTGAGGGGAATAGAGGATCTCTCTCACTTTGGGCGTTATTCTACTGATGTTTTCAGAGATAATTCCTGGGTATTAGTCCTTTGAAGGTGGCATGATCTCTAAAGAAGTTTGGTCATTGCTCTTTTTTGTCACAACTCTGGTCCTCATACAGGAAGGGCTCTTGATTCCTTGGAACTGGAATCATCACTGTTCTTCAGTATCTCTGATGGAAGAAGTGATCCTGCCCCTCAGGGCATTCCCTATCTCAAGTGCCCCTCATTTTCCTTGACCTCTCACCCAGAAGTGGATATAGGCTGTGGAGCTTCCAACCATTTAACCCTCAGGATGACAATGCTTCTCTCTGTCCTTGAGCTATGAGCCAGACTGGATATGGTTAATGAAGTTGCTAAACAGTGTCTGGTCCTGCTCTCGATCTTTGCACAGGGCACCTTGTCAATCTCTTTCGGACCAGTTCCCATGTCCCCTTACTATATCTTCCTCAAGAGCTCAAGGCTGCTGCTGCTCCTGTCAACATCATCTAGTCCCATCAATAGTTTCATCCACATGGACTCTGGATCAGTTTTCTTCCCCATGTCATAGATCTCTCTATCAGACCTTCTAACGTATCTTAGACTTTAAACATTTCTCACTTTGACCTTTCCTTGGTTCCGCCACATCCCAATTTCGAGTTGTCATTTTAAAGTTATTTGGAGGGGAAGGTAGGGAGAACTAGGCTGAGTCCTTCTCTACTCGACATCTTGGCTCAACTCCTCTGTTTATTTTTAAATGTGATTTGTTTTTGCTTTTGTTTTCTATACACAGCTCACCTCTCAAAAGAATGCAAGTTTCTTTCCCATATCCTCAGATTCCAGCCCTGAACTGACACAAAGTAAGCACTGATTTATGAATGAATGAAGACGCAGACGCCTAGAACTCCCTCTCTCCAAAGCTACCTCTTCTTCTTGTGTTTTTTTTCATAAATTTGAGATGTACTTAGTTCTTTAGAAATGTGCATTTTCTCATATCAGGTCCAAATTGTATAGGGCAGCATTCTGTGTTGATGATTATATTGCGTAAAAAATTCCATCTCCAAATAGCAGGTAATCCAATGAATATTTCTGACAGACTTCCCTCACAAAATAACTCAATGCTGACAGGAGTACAGAAAAAAAGAAAATGTGCTTGTAGGGGTCATGTTCTAGTGTAATGATATTGTACTTCTACAAGTCCACGGCACAAAATCTGGGCTATATTTTTCACTTTAGGTCCTGAGCAGCAACATACCTTGGGGTATAGTGGTCATAGTACTGTTCTTTAGTTTAGGTATCCTGGATTTTAACTTTGACTTCAGAACTTCCTGGTTTCTTATCTACAGTCTACCACTTAATCCCTCTGAGCTTCATTTTCCCCATATGTAAACTAAGGAGAATGGGTTGTTTTTTTTTTTTTTTTTTTTGAAGCAGCAGTATTTGTTAATAGAGTTCTTGTTTTATTGGTGGAAATATTAACAGATCCAACCATTCTAGAGAGCAATTTGGAATGCCCAAAGGATTATAGTACAGAGCATACCCTTTGATGCAACAATATCACAACTAGGTCTATATTCCAAAGATAAGGAAAAAGGGAATATGACATACTTGTACAAAAATATTTATAACAACTTTATGATGGCAGGAATTGGAAATGGAGGGAATGTCTATTGGGGAATAGCTAAATAAACTGTGATATATGGTTGTGATGGAATATATTGTGCTATAACAAATGACAAGCAGTATGATTTCAGAAAAGGAAAATTAAACCGGTAAGAGTTACATGAACTGATGAAAAGTGAGGTGAGCAGAACCAGGGAAATTTCTTTCATGAAAAATTGGAATGACTTAACTACTCTTAGCAATTCAATGTTCCAAGACAATCACAAAAAGATAAATGATGAAACACGCTATCCATCTCCAGAGAAAGAACTGCTATTCTTTGGTGGCTTTTTTTGGGGGGGGGGGGATTTTGTTTTTGCAAGGCAATGGGGTTAAGTGGCTTGCCCAAGGTCATACAGCTAGGTAATTAGTAAATGTCTGAGGCCAGAAACTCAGGTCCTTCTGACTCCAGGGCCAGTACTCTATCCACTGCTTCACCTAGGAACTGCTATTCTTTGAAGACACCCACATAGACTCTGGGCCAGTTTTCTCCCCCATGTCATAGATCCCTGAAACATACTATTTGTTTGTTTCATTGTCTTTTTAAAATTTAAGTCTTCTTGTATGGAATGACTAATATGGAAATGTTTTTAATGATTACACATATATAGCCTGTATCTAATTGCTTACTATCTCAAGTTGGGGGGGGTGAGAAAGAATTTGGGTGTCCAAATTTCAAATAAAAGTTTTATCATGCAAGTGAGGAAAATAATTATATTAAATATACAAAATTAGGTTAATTCCTTTGGAAATGAGAGTGTTGGTCTTAGAATAATTGAAAGCCTTGATTCAAACTCAAGTCAAAATGAGACATCATGAGGGCCTGAAGAAATGTTCTGAGAATTGAATAGTGGAGAGAATGGTTATAAACAATAACTGGATACTAAATAGAATAAAAACCCAAAGCATCACGCCTAAGGTGTTTATCCATATGGTGTAGATGCCAAATAGTCTTTTCTGCCCCTAGGGAATGTGCTTTTTACTAGAGATATACAGCACATCCCTAGAGACAGGGCAAATTGGAGAGAGATTAAAGGAGGACTTCTTTGAGGAGGCAGAGTGTGCAGTGCATCATGAAGTAAGTCAAGTCTCCTAAGAATTTAGATGAGCAGGAAGTACAGACAGAGCTGCCATTCATCATATTGCTGTGAAGAAGGGTAGTTGATGGAAAGAGCTATGAAATAAATCTAGAAAGGTAATTGGAAGAAATATTATATTAGATTTTAAGAGATAGGATGAAGAGACTGATTTTAATCCTAGAGAAGTGATAATTTCTGAAGGGAAGCATGAGAAAGATGTGGAGGAAGAATCAAAGAGAATTGGGAATTCACTGACTAATGTGTTGAAATTTCATTTTTTTCTTCCTTTTATCATCTTTCATTCCCCTTCTCCTTGGTAGTATTATAAGTTTATAAGTAGCTAGTATAAGAAAACAAGAGTAGGAAGTAAGATTGCCATGGGAAACATAAAAGTCACAAACTGTCCCATAAATTAAGCAGCATAACAGTCACTTGCAAATGGTCTCATAAATTAGAGGAGCATCAGATCCACTGGCAACTTCTCATAAATTAACTAAAACCATATCTTGAGACTCTATGTTGAATTAGGGGAAACTGGCTAGACCTTAATATAACATCTCCTCAGTCCTGCTAAGTGACTCTGGTCAGTAAGCTTCAAATAAGCTTCATTCATGTGCAGGAACACCAGTAAAACACCAGCAAAATGTCCTGCCATTGAATTAACTCTAAAGTGTTGCTGATAGCTTTGAGATGATGTGACTAGGTCAATGAACTAAGCTTAACAAGGCTTAGAGAAGAGTTCATTTATTCCTTCCTTCCTGCCCCACCTCCAGCCAAACCCTATAAAAATGGAATTTTGTCTTCTCTGCTGCTACCCCATACCATTTCTCTGCCTACTTAAGGGTCTATGCTGCCTTAGTGCCCACAATTCTGATCCATATTTACACAGTGACTGTCTCTCCTGCTCCCATTTCCTTCCCCATTCCTTCTTACTTTACTTCTCCATTCCATTCTTTATTTCCATCCTATTGCCTCTCTACCCCACTCCATTTACCTCTGTACTTTTTGGTCCTCCACAAAGTGTTATTGAAACATTATTCCTCACTTGCTGTATTCTTGGTCTTTTTTTATGAATATCCATTGGAAAAGGATGTCTTTTCTTCTCTTGACCCAAATGATCCCCCAGCAATCCCATTCTTTTAGTCATAATCTAGGAGTACCAGGATTGTGACTATATCTTGCTTTCACATCCACCCATAAAGAAACTTGGTGTAATGAATTTATGAGTAGATAGTAAAAAACTTATAAACTTTTCTAGAAGACATTTTCCTCTATTTGGGTCTCAGTAAATAAATGAATAATTTTATAAATTAATTAGGAAATGGGCAGGGGTGTGGGAAGCAAATTCACCAGGAAGGATGAAAATACAGTCAACAGATCTAGCAAAGCTTGGAGCAGCAGCTTTGGGTCCAAAAGTGAGATTGAAATAAATCCATCAAATAATCAACATTTGTTATTACCTATTTTTGTGTCAGATACTATGTTAGACAACAATAGGAACAAACACGAAAATGAAACAAACCCTATTTTCACAGAGTTTGCATGCTATCAAAACAAATTTAAGGAGAAGAAACTGAGTTCCATTAATATTTGTTGCTTTTGAGATATTAATGGAGCATTTAGGGAGCATGTCTTCACAAGCCGATGGTTCAGGAATGAGGTGAAGATTAGGATGTAATCTGAATAACCATTATGATTAAATTTGTTGTGCCAAGGGTGAGCTTAACAGGCTAATAGAATAAGTTATAACTAGACAGTACTATGAAATGTAATAAATTTGGATATAAAATCCTAGACTTGGCTATGAAAACTAAAATGAAAGGCAGGGAAATTTTGACCCGATGTCATGAGAAAAAACACATGTGCAATCAAATAAACAAGAAAGAATTTTAGTGGACTGGAAACTTAGGAAAAGATCTTATAATTTAAAAGAGAAAGAAAACATGTTATCCAAACTTAAATAGTTATTCTTCACAAAGAAGGAAGTGATGTCCAAGATGTCTTCTGCCCTGTTCAGAACATAATTGAACAATATGGGTTCTGGATTGAGTGTTTTTTTTTTTTTTAATTTTTAACCACTGCCACCTCCAATCTGACCTCCCTTCTCTTATTTTCTTTTTCTCCTCCTTTCTAGCAGGGTAAGATAGATTTCTATGTCATATTAAGCATATATATTATTTCCTCTTTAAGCCACTTCCAATGAGATCTCCACTCCCACCCCCTCCCCATTTCTACCCTCTTATTCAAAAACTCTTTTGTGCCTCTTCTATGAGAGATAATTTACTCCATTCTACCTTGGCCCATTTCCAAGTGTATTTCTTGTTCTCACTCCATAATATTATTTTTTACAAAGATATAATTCCATCATAATCAATTCATGGCATCTGTCTACACACACACACACACACACACACACACACACACACACACATAGAGACTCACACACTTTCTTTCTTTGGAGTTATCATTTTCCCATGTTCATATGTAAACAGTTTCACATTATTGAATTCCTTGTTTCTCTTTCCTGTGGGCCTTTTGTACTTCACTTGAATCTTGTATTTGCAAGTCTAGCTTTTTATTCAACTCTGGTCTTTTCATCTGAAAGAGTTAAAAGTCTTCTATTTCATTAAATATCCATTTTTCCTCTCAAGGACTATACCAGTTTGTTGGAAGATAATTTTCTAAATCTCTGTTACTTTAATGTAGAAGTAGCTGCATCTTTTGATATTTTGACTGTCATTCCAAGATATTTGAATTGTTTCTTTCTTTCTGCTTACACTATTTTCTCCTTAACCTGAGAGTTTATTTGGAATTTAATTCTGAGAGTTTTTTTTAATCTTATTTTCTGATAGTTTAAATTATGGAATTTCTTTCAGGAGGTAGGGGACTCTGAATTTCTATTTTACATTTTGGTTCTTGAATAGCAGGGTAATTTTCCTTGATAATTTCTTGAAAGATAATGATTAGGCTCTTCATTTTTATCAGCGCTTTTAAGTAGTCCACTGATTCTTAAATTATCTTTTCTTGATCAATTTTTCAGGTAAGCATTTATTCCCAATTATATATTTAATTTTTCTGTTATTTTTCCATTTTTGATAGTTATGTTGTCACTTGATGTCTCATGAAGTCATTATCTTCCACCTTGCCAATTCTAATTTTAAGAAATGATCTTTTTCTTTGAACTTTTATTTCTCTTTTTTCATTTGGTCAATTATATTTTTAAGGAGTCTATTATTCAGTGAATTACTGAATTTTATATCCTCAAATGGCATTTCTGCTTTTTAAGGAGATCTTCTCATTTGTGAATTTTTAAAAATCTTTTTCCAGTTGGACAATTCTGTTTTTGCAATTCTTATTTTTTGCAATATTTTTGTCACTCCTTTAGTAAATTGTTTATATTTTTAGTAATTTTATTGCCCCAGTCAAATTTACTCTTCCACATTTTTCCTTTATCTCTCTTATTTGATTTTTGCAATCCTTTGAGACCTTTCAATACTTCTTTTTAAATCTAAGACCAATTTAAATATTTTTCATTGGTACTTTTGGTATAGCTGTTTTGACAATGTCTTCTGAATTTGTGTTTTGATCTTCCCTGTCTCCATAGATGTGATGTGGCCCTGGATGCAAGATAATCAGGTTTAAGGGGCTTGCCAAAGGTCACACAGTAAGTAACTATCATGTGTCTGAGAACTGATTTGAATTCAATTCCTCTCCTCTCTGGGATCAGACCTCTATGCACTGGATACCATAGTAGCTTTATATGGTTGGTTCTTTTGTTATTTATTCATTTTTTTCAGCTCATTTTTTCATTTTTAGCTGTATGTTAAATTTTAGACTCTGCTTTTAGGATGGAGGGGACCCTGTCCCAAGCTTCAGGTTTTTTTTTTTTTTTTTTTTTGCACAGTTGTTTTTTGAACTAGCTCTGGGTGTCTATAGACTTTTAGGGCTCCCAAGATAATATGATCTAGGAGAGGTGAGGTCATCTTTTGGCCTGTGCTTTGGTCTGTGAGTTACCATAAGCACACTATTCTGCCCTGGAATTATGACCAGAGACCCAGTTCCTTCTAGTATTCTATTTTGACCTGGAACTAGGAGCAGAACCAAGTATGGCTAATGGTACAGAGTCCTCAACCCAGTTCCAGGAAGGGGTCCTACATTATTTCCTTCTCACCAGTTTTCTGTCCTCTTTACCATCTGTGGCCTGAAATCTCTGGAAACTGCCACTGTTGATTAAGTCAAACCCCAAAGCTTGCTGCTGGCTGGCCAAGGTATGGTCTGTGCTGAACTGTCCTTCACTCTCATCTCATTAAAATATATTTTTCTACTGTTCTTCTAAGTTGCTTGGGTTGGAAAATTGTTTTGCCTCATCATTTTTTTTTGTTCTTCCCCTTCACAATTATTTTAATGTAGTTTAGAGAGAAATTTGGGAGAGCTCAGGAAAGTTCCTTTACTTTGCCATCTTGATTCTGCAGTCTTGTGATTTCATTGGGTTTATTTGACCTATAGGATTGGATTTAAGGAACTTAGTTATCCTCAAGTCCTGGAAAAGTATTTTTTTCTGCCATACCTGCTAAAAACTTAGTGAGACCAAAATCATACCGAAATGTTTCTGTAGCACCAGCCTTTTAGATAAGACATGCCCCCCTTAATTACATCTCATTTTATCACCGTGCCTCTATGCAATCTTCAGTTATCTTTTGGTCATTTACTGCATTTGGTTTGTCCATTCCTGTCTCTCTCCCTTCACTTCAAAAATGTTTCTGTCTCCTACATTAAGTGCCATTTCCTTCCTATGTTCTCATTTGCTTCTGTCTTCAAGACTGCTACTGTCCCGCTAACACCTCCTTTTCCTTGGGTACTCACTGATGCCTAACTCATTTAATATCTGCCACTTTCCTCTTCAAAAGGAATACTTTGACCCTGTCTCTTTTGCTAAATTTCAGCCCATTTTTATGTCCTTTTCTGCAGGCAATGACTCAGAACTCCCTGAACACCTCTCTTCCCTGTATATACATTTGGGTCATTCTTAGGGTGGATTCCTTTATAGTCTATAGTCAAGAAATGACCTGCCGCATCATTACTTTGTTGAGTGGATTTAGTGGCTACAAGGGTCAGCCATTCTAAGTGCCTCTTTCTGTCAGGCATTGTTCACCTAAGATCTTAAAATTAAAAACAAATGAAAACCCCCAAATCAAACAGAGGCACCTAGTTTAAACTGCGATTGAACAGGAATCCCTTTTCCACATCATAACTCAAAATGGTCCCCCAGAATCTCTTTCAATGTCTAACATGATGAGTAGAGAATCTATTGTAGTTTTGGGCAATTCTGATTATTAATTCCCTCCCTCTTTAAATAAACCCTAAGTGGGGGCAGCTAGGTGGCACAGTGGATAAAGCACCAGCTTTGGAATCAGGAGTAGCTGGGTTCAAATCCAGTCTCAGACACTTAATAATGACCTAGCTGTGTGGCCTTGGGCAAGCCACTTAACCCCCACTGCTTAGAAAAAAAACAAGAAAACCCCCCAAAACCCCAACAATAAATAAACCCTAAGCTTGCTATCTTTCCCTTGCTCCTACTCTTAGGCACTCTGGTTAATAAATTGATCCATCAACCATCATTGATTACAACACACTATTATTTACTGAAGATGCAAAAAATCAATTGAGTTAGTATCTGGCTTTAAAGTCTTATACTCTACTTCACATGTGTGTTTAAGTGTGTGACTTAGTGGGGTGGGAGAGCCACCAGATATTATCAGGTAAGTAAACATAGGCTATATCAAATCAAATATCCCAATAAATAACTCATGATATTTGAGTGGCTATCAATGACAAGGGGGGGTTAGGAAAGATCTCTGAAAGGAAGGTGACTCTTGAGATCATCCTTGAAGAAAAGAACGAGTTCAGATCCAAGGAGATCAGCCCTAATTCTTCTTCAATGTCATAGCCCAATAAATGGCTAAAGATGAAGTTCTTATCAGCTCAACTTTTCTCTTGTCCGGGTGATGTATCCAAAGAGCTCATTTTATCCCGATACAACCAGGAATTCTCTAGTCCGCTCAGTGCCTAACAAATTGTTGCTAATTGTTTCTTTCTCAGTTATGTATCCCATTTCCTCTTCCCTTAAAGGCCCCCCTCCATATTTCTATAGAAATTCTATTTCTATTTCTATAAATTTCTATTCTTGATATGGTGCCTCTTTTTTATTTACAAAAGGCATGACATAGTCTTTCACATAATAGCTTTGATTCACTCAAGGAGGCTCAAAGACCTGTTCACAGAATTCTGATTGAAGGACTCAATCCAGTTATCTTTTTACTAATTTAATTAGTTGAGTGACACACCAGTGATATTCCTTGGGTACTCTTCTATGAGTGGGTGCTGAGTGTTGCTATATTATGGTGCATAGCACACTAACCTCAGAGCCAGAGAGACCCATATTGAAACCTTGTCTCTGACAGATACTTGTAGTAGGACACAGAGAAAGTCACTCAGCAGCTCACTACTCCATTCCATTCTCTAATACTACCATTTGCACAGAGGCTGAACCTTGTTTCTGTAAAGAGTGTCCCCAATTGAACATTCCCAATCCCAGTGAAACCATAGGTCTAGTATGTAGTTTAGTGTTTCTCCCAATAAAATGCAATTCTTTGAGTTTTTGTTTCTGTCTTCTCAATCTGTAGATAAAATCAAATTGGCACTCCATGTGACTCATTGGAATCAGTGCGGAATTCATAGAACTCAGGGAGGGACTCCCATCAGACTGTCCTCTGTGATTAACTTCTTCTAGGTCATAGGGAAGAGTAACACAGAGATGAGCGTGGAAGACAGTAATGGTCATCAATAGAACCATTACTCACTTACAGAAGATCAGAAATCCCCTTTCACATCAGTGTATAGATAGCTATATTATAACTTAATGTTTATTAAGATCTCTTAGGAAGGATGCGGAGGAAAATTGCTTATGGCAATATCGACATACAGATCTATTTTTATTTCTGTGCACATATTTTATTCTTGACAAGAAATGAACTACAAGGGCACAAATGGTGAAACTTCAATCTAGTTGCCATTAAAATGATGCCAACAACATCAATGCAAGGGTCAGCTCATACTTGGGGACAAATGATGTTTAATAGATGGAAATGTTTTGTCCTTGGTGGGCTCACCAGTGTGCCCCTATTTTTACAGCTCTTTTCCTGTTCTCGGATCACCGACTTTTAAAGCTGGAAAGGCCCTCAGAGGCACTAGCTCCATACCTGAATGAGAAACCTGTCTATAATATCCCTGACAAGTGAGCGTCCCAAGGGAAGGTTTCCAGTGAACAGCAGTCCCTTGGTATTGCTCAGACATGGCTGGAGGAGTTGCCCAGTGGTTACCTTGAAAAATCACCATATTCCTTAAGGATTGTCTCAGTTGAATAGCTGAACCTCCCCTCCCCTCCCTCCTCATGCTCCTCTCTCTCTCTCTCTCTCCCTCCCTCTCTCTCTCTCTCTCTCTCTCTCTCTCTCTCTCTCTCTCTCTCTCTGTATGTCTTTGTTTCTGTGTCTATCTGTGTCTCTCTGTCTCTGTTTCTCTCTCACTCACTCTGTATGTCTTTGTCTCTTTTTCTCTGGGTCTCTGTGTCTCTCTGTTGTTTCTGTCTCTGTCTCTGTCTCTCACTCTGTATGTTGTCTCTTTGTCTGTGTCTCTGTCTCTGTATGTCTTTGTCTTTTTTCTTCTGGGTCTCTCTGTTTCTGTCTCTGTGTCACTCTGTCTCCATCTCTGTGTCTCTCTGTCTCCGTCTCTGTGTCTCTCTGTCACTGTCTCTCTCTCTCTCTCTCTCTCTCTCTCTCTCTCTCTCTCTCTCTCCCCTTTCTCTCTCTCTCTCTGTCTCTAGCTGTCTTTCTGTATGTCTCCTCTCTGCTGCTTCTCTATCTTACTGTCTATGTTTCTGTCTCATTGACTCTGTTTCTTTGGGTGTCTATCTCTTTATCTCTGAAGCAGAGATGATGAGTGAGAAGTTTAAAGAGGCCTAGGGGGTAGAATGCAAAAAACTTTGTACTGAGCATCACAACTGAGTGACCCTAATTCTGGTCCTTACTGTCCTTGTGAATTGAACAAAACAATAGCATCTATTAGAGCCCCAGTTGTAAAATGGAGCAATGTCCATACTCCCTGGCTTGCAATAAGGAAAGGATTTTGCATCACAGAAACCTCAGTTCTTTAAGGGTGTATTTTAGGATTCCTGGGAATGAGATATTTTAATAAGTAATCGTTTGAAGATGCAGAATATCAAATTAGTTAATAATTTATTAATGTAATTAGTAAATACATTAGTAAAAATAATACAATGAAAAGTAAATTTATGAAATATATAATGTGTTGATAGAATGTAAGGAAGTTGGGGGGAGTTCAAGGCATAATCCCTGGATACCAAGTGTATAGAAAATTGCTGTGGTATGGTGGGAAATCAGCTGTACTTGACCTCAGAGTAGACTCATGTGCCATCCCATCCATCTCTGAAGCTTACTAACTATGGGAAAATGGGCAGCTATTTAGTTTCCTCGAGAGGTAATAAATACCAGAGTGGGGGGGGGCTCAAAGGAGATTCTGTACAAAAAGACAAAATTAATATAGCCTGTAATGAACTTTAGCTATAGTTCTGGAGGGTTTAGGGAAACTGAGCAGATCAAAATTAGGGAGGACTTGGTACCAGAGGACTGACTTTAAGTTGGCTTCATCCAAATATATTAATGTTCCTTCTGACTTATACATCATGGATCACGTATACAAGCATCCAATGGATGAGTAGACTTGAAAATAGAAAGCTGGATAGAAAGCTAAACAGATGGTAGACAAAAATGATGGCAGACTGATAGATGGATTGATAATAGATAGATACATACATAGATACATAGATACACAGAAAGAAAGAACACTTATTCCAGGCTTACCATGTACTAGGCAATATGGTATGTATTGGAAGACACAGATACAAAGAAGAAAGATGATGCCTGCTCTCAAGACATCACATTCTAACAAGGGAAGACAAGAGATACTGGAAGGGCAGCAGAAATAGAGTTTGACAGGCATCCCAAACAGCTGGAGGAGACTCAGAAGTATGAGGATAAATGGAGCTCAGGGTATAGACAAGATCACAGAAGAGGGGAGCTGTTAGATCCCAGTGTTCTTTCACAGGCTCCAAAATTCTTTATAGGGAGGAGTTGCAGATGATGGCTCCAGTAGAGAAGTTAAGGGAAACCACTGAAAAATCGGAAAGGAGTTTAGTCAGTACATGTAGAAAAGCTGATGTATGCAGCAAGTTTCTGACAGTCCAATCCTGGCACTGAATGAGGCACCCATGCTGGCTTCTGACATCAGATATCTAAGCTTGGTCCCCTCGCCCCCCATCGCCTTGGTTACCCCTAATCGTCATTCCTCTATCAGTTGGAGAACAACTGGCCAACCTTCCAGCCCACCCCACTGCTGTGAGTTATCTGTCGGAGTTAGAGAGTTTCTTACCTCCCATTCAGAATCACAGAAAGTTACTTCTCCAAGAAATAATTACATTTCTCTAATCAAACCCTTTTTCTAATGGAAAGGAGGGATCTGAAACCCAAGAGGGTGAAAATGACTCACCTAAAGACATTTAGCAAGTGAAATGAAGACTCAGGCCTCAAGCCTTGACTTCCGCTTCCACAAACAGCAACTCCACATTGCATCTTTCAATCCAATCCAACCCAAAGGAACTCTGTTATTCATGACTTATTGTTTTAGCCCTTCATATACTTGAGTTAGTCCGAAATCTCTCAGCTTCCTGTTGAGGCTACTTTTTCTCTTGATGTTAACTCTCATGTTTGGTGATGAAAATACAGATCGAGTCTGAAAAAGAAATTCAGCAATAGGCTGCTATAGGTATAAATCGATATGAGTTTAAACTGAAGAGAAAGAAGAAAGACAGGGGGGGCAAGGGATAGAAGGATAAGAGTTAGAGATATTGAAGGAAAGGAAATGAAAAAAGATAAGGGTTCTGAAGAAGGCTAGGGATTGAGACAAAGAGAGTTAGGGACAGACATAGGGACAGAGACAGAGAGATGTTCCTGGATCCTTTTATCATTTGGGAAGAGTCCTAAAGTGATTGGGAGGGTGGCATTTCTGTTCCCTGAAGGGTCTTCAGTGGAATGATATCAGATCTCTGGCTACTTAAGAGTTAGAAAACATAAGAAAAAGAAGTTGAACTACTATCGCAGAGGCAACTAAGCATATTTTTTAAGAACCCACTATAAAGGGGGCAGCTAGGTGGCATAGCGGACAGATCACTGGACCTGGAATCAGGAGTACCTGAGTTCAAATCCAGCCAGAGACATTTAATGATTGTCTAGCTGTGTGACCTTGGGCAAGCCACTCAACCCCATTGCCTTGCAAAAACAAAAATAAAAAAAACAAATACAACCAGGAACCCACTATGTACCAAATGGATCAGTTAGGTGACTCAGTTGAAAGAGTGCAGTCCCTGGAGTCAGGAAGACTGATTCCCATGAGTTCAAGTCCCACCTCAGACACTTACTAGATGGGAGACCCTGGGCAACTCATTTCACCTTATTTGCCTCAGTTTCCTCATCTATTGAATGAACTGAAGAAGGAACTGGCAAGATGCTCCAAGTAAACCTCAAATGGGGTCAGAAAATTGAACATAATTGACACAACTCAATAGCAAAATTATGCCAGATGCTGTGCAAGATGCTGAAGAAACAAGCACAAATGATCCATGTTCAGAAAGAGCCTTCACTCTAATGGAGGAGAAAACAAGGACATAGAATCTATTATATCTGTGTTCATTTACATGTCTATATGAATTTATATGTTATATAAAGTATATTTGAAATGTAAAAATTGCATGAAAAACCTAAAAATTACATGTAATACCCATATATATGAGTATATGCATACCCATATGTGGATATATGGGAGGAAGGGCAGGGCAGTTAGAGACATTGGGAGAGCTTTCATGTATATTAGAATATGGCATCAGAGCCTCATTTTAAAGGAAGACACTCTTATGAATTAAATAGAAGACAATGGGTTCCAAGTATGAAAATTATCTAGTGCGGAAATATAGAGAAAAGAAATAGCGCATCAAACTTAAAAGACAGCTTCATGGGACCAAAGGATAGATCCTGTTCTTTGTAAGTCTCCATGATTCACTACTACCTTAAACCTCAGTACTTCAGTACACTCAATTCTGGTAAGAAAGAGAATTCATATTTCCATAGTTCTTTATTAACAAACCATCATTCTCTAAAGACCTGTCAGAAAGGCCAGGGAGGAAATATTAGATCCTTTTAAAGATGAATTAATTGAGGCTTAGAGACAAGTGACTTGCCTGGTGAAGATAGGTGGGGTGGTATGTAGAATGCTGGGCAGAAGTAAAGAAGGCCTGAATTTAAATTCAGCCTCAGATTCTTACTAACTTTGTGACTTTGGGCAAGTCACCTGACCTGAGTTTGCCTCAATTTCTTCATTGTAAATGGGTTTAGTAATATTCCCTACTTCCTGTGGAGGTTGCGAGGATCAAATGAGATAATGTTCATAAACTACTTAATATCTGATGCTTAGTCACTTTGTTAATTTTATTATGTTTATTATTATTCAGGGGCTCATTATAGGAAGGCAAGACTTGAATCCAGGTGCCCTGATTCTAATTTCTGTTCACCTCTCCACCACAGTACGCTTCTATTGATGAGTTTCTCTAGCATTTCTTATCCTTTCTCCACCATCAATGATTATTTGCTTCCTGTGCTAGGAAAGGCATTCACCAAGTTGGCCTCTGAAAATCCTTTTACCTCTAGGAAGCTCTGACTGGTATAATCATGCATCTCTTGCCATAATAGGGCATTCTCAGTCATCACTAGGCATCCTTGGAGCATCTCCTCTCCCTTCCAACCCTTCACACCTTAGTCAGAATTGAATAATGGATGAATTTGGAGTTTGGAGTCAGGAGACATGGGCTCAGTACATGTTATAACAGTTATTACTTTGTATGAGTCTTTCATCAAGCTACTTCTATACTCTGGATCTGTTTCCTTTTCTGTAAACTGAGCAGGTTGCACTTGATGGCTTCCTAAGCATGTTCTATTCCTACATCCATGATTCTGTTTTACCAGGTCAGGTTTAATTATTAGGCAGTTTTCTACACATCATGCCAAAATCTAAGGTAAACCGTTTAGAAACATTGAGGTACCTTATATTGACTATTTCATAGTGAATGGTTCTGCCCTTGGAGAAGAGATTGCCCAATCTTGACTTCTGATAGTTAGACCCCTCCTTAATGCCAATGTGGGGGCATAACCTTCTCATGCCAACTTGTGGTCTACATACATCCTATGAGCTGCAATTGATTAGCCATGTGGTCAAGGTATCCAGAGTCAAAGAAGCAGTGACAAACAACCTGGATTTTACTGGTGATTCTCTCGTCAGTTGTGACCATGACTGATGGGACCCACTGAGCTCATCAGACCAAAGAAGCACAGAGACTAAGACAACCAAATAAGAAAAAGAAAGTTTTCCTAAAGCAGAGCCCAATGTGAAAATTCTGCTTTTTCTCTTCTTTCCCTTTGATCAGTTTCCATGTCCTATCTGTTCTGTCTATACAATCCATATCTTTTTTATTGGTGGTAAGATAGACATCTCCCTTTTTCAGTCTATCATCAATTTCTCACTATTGAAACTGCCTCCTTATGAGTCTCTTTGACTTTATTCCCCATGCTCCCTCCCACCCCTTTCCAATCTTTCTCTACAGTCCAATTATATCACCTTCATCCTCAGGAAGCTCTAGGAGCTCCCTCTTCCCTGTATGATGAGACATTTTAGACCCTTCACAATATGACTACAGATCACATTTTCAAGACTCATGGCATATTATTCTACAACAACAACTGACATGCAAATGCCTTGAACTAGCGATTATTAGGAGCCCCATAGCAAAGAGGCCGGGATTTTCTCTAGCTTGACTACACCGTGATGATGAGTAGCAGGAAAACAGTAGCAACAGCCCCTATTAAGCGACATGGAATGACTTCTTCTCTAAGCTACCTTTATCTCCCTTTCACTCTATTCCAACTATATATAAAGGACACACACACATACTGTCAACTGAATACTAACCTCCAAGGAAATATAGAAACTCACTCCACTTTTAACTCTTGAAATCACTTCTTTCTTGGTAGAAGATCAGTAGGCCTGCCATTGCTACCCCAAATCCTGGTGATTTCCCTGGATAGGAAGGGATTATGGTAACCTACTGTTTGATAAACCTGAGACACCAGTTTCAGGGAAAAGAACTCACTATTTGAGAAAAACCTTGTGTGGGAAAACTAGAAAATAGTGTGATAGAAATTAGGCCTAGATCAATATTTCACATTTCCCAAGATAAGGACAAAATGGCCACATAATTGAGACATTAATAGTGATAACATAAGCAAATTAGACTTCCCAACTGCTGTGAACTGAATGGGAAGAACTTCCCTTAAAGGGGGTTTTCTGGCCCTTTGCTCGTTGTCCCTCATACCTGGAATGGACTCTCCTTATCTCTATCTCATAGAATACTTAGCTTGTTCCAAAATCCATTGCACATGGCTGGTTGGTTCCTGCCCTTCTTTATCAAAGAAGACAAAAATGACATCACTGTGTTTGAGACAAATAACAATGAGTTCTGCTGTGACTGATCAGACCAATATAAGCTCAGAAAGCTCTACCACAGGTTGGGCACAAATAGTTCCTGTGAACACTTGGGGTGGTGACTCTAAACTTACAAAGGTCACATTTCCTTTGAGCTGCTTCCATTTTGCCTTCCTCATAGAGTGCAGCCCCCTCTCTGATGAGGGCATGCCATGCTGGGTGGTCCTGTGCCAGTGTCAACCTTGCTGTATAATCAGTTCTAAAGTTCTTCACTGAGATCTTCAGGGTGCTCTGTTATCACTTCTTCTTGCCCCACTGTGAACACTTGCCATGTAGGAATTCTCAATCAAATAGTTTTTTTGGCAAGTGTACATCCGGCATCTTAACAATGTGTCCAGCCTATCATAGCTGCCCTCTCTGAAGTAATGTTGGAATATCAGGCAGTTTAGCTTGAGAAAACCCTCAGAGTCTGGGATCTTCTCCTGCCAGGTGATCTTCAGAATCTTCCTAAGAAAATTTAAATGGAAGCATTCAGTTTTCTGTCATGGCACTGATAGATGGTCCAGAGTTCACGGGTATATAGCAATGAGGTCAGCACAATGGCTCTGGAGACCTTCAGTTTGGTGGTCAGTCTAATACCTCTTCTTTCCCATACTTTCAGAGTCTCCCAAATCCTAAACCAGCTCTGGCAATGTAAGTGTCAACCTCATTGTCAATGTGGACCTCCTTAGAAAGGACACTGCCAAGGTAAATGAACTTATCCACAGTATTCAAAACTCTCCATTTGCTGTAATCCATGGTTCCACATGTGGATGGTGTGGTGCTGGCTGATGGGGCACCTGTATTTTCTTATTCATTGTTAGACCAAAATAAGCACAAGCAGCAGAGAACTGATCCCTACTTTGATGCATATCAGCTTCAGAGGCTTCATTGAGGGCACAATCATCTGCAAAAGGAAGATCCTACACCAACTCTTCCTTCACTTTGGTCTTGGCTTGTAGCCTTTTCAAATTGAAGAATTTATCATCTGTACAGTAGTTGATCTTGACATGTTCATCCTCATTGAAAGCATTTGATAACATGGCTGAAAACATTCTAAAAAGTATGTGAGCAAGGACGCATCCCTGTTTTATACCAATGATGTTTGGGAAATCTTGAGAGCATCGTCCACTATCCAGAACCTGAGCATGCTTGCCATCATGGAACTGACATACACTATCGATGGACTTCTCTGGGTGACCAAATTTTGACATAATTTCCCATAATTCCTTGCAACTGATACTGTCAAAGGCTTTGGCCATATCTACAAATGTTGTTTAAAGATCTCTGTTCTGTTCCTGGCATTTTTCTTGGAGTTTTGGAAATGGCACCTCCATCAGGAAGTTCATACTGGTGCCCTCAGTTTTCATAGCCTCTCCCTGGACATTATTGAATATAAATATATATATATATATATATATATATATATATATATATATATATATATATATATTTCATGTATGTTTTTCCCAGGAGAATTCATGCTCCTGTAATATGAAAGCATGTATATGTTTGGGTGGTTGTATGTGTGTGTGTGTGTATATGTATGTGTGTCTGTGTATACCTGCATCTTAGTGAATAGTCTCTGGAACATGGTAGATAATTAACAATTCTTTTTGAATGAAGGAAGATAACAAAGAGTAATTAAGTATCTACTATGTGTTAAACACCATGTTACCCATTTACAGACATCTTTTTTGATTCTCACAGCTACCTATGGAGATAGAGCCTAACATTATCCCCATTTTTAGAATTAAGAAAGTGAACTGGGATAGCAGGAAAATGATTTGCTCAGGGTCACACAGAGAGTGAGTGACTAAGGCTGAAGTGGAGTTCAGTTCTTCATGACTCCAGAATCAAAATTATTCATTTTGGATTTCATAATGTTCTCTCTCTCTCTCTCTCTCTCTCTCTCTCTCTCTCTCCCCCTCCCTCATCTGTTCCAAAGATCTGACAAGTAAACTATTTCTTGCTTTCCTCATTTGCTTATACTATCACTCTTGAGTCTCAGTCATATGCCCATTTTGACATTATCTTGGGGATGTGAGATGTTAGTCTCTGTCTAATTTCTGCCACCCTATTTTCCAGTTTTCCCAGCAATTTTTCTCAAATATTGAGTTCTTTTTCCTGAAGCTGGTTTCAAACAATACATTACTATATTCATTTACTATTGTGTCTTGTGTAGAAAGGAACTCTTTTAAGTGTTTACAGATTTATTTAATATTCTAGGAGTTAATACAACCAGTATGATTTAAGAATCTTTCCATTTATGGCCAAAAATCTGATAAATTTGGTCTCTACCATTATCTTCTCAACAATGGTCAATGGCTTTGGGGAATATATGCCCATTATATTGAAAAAATGATGAAAGGGGACTAGAATACTTTCTTTTCTATTGTTCTATCATTCAAGATACCTTGAATGGTCTTGATGGTGGGCTAGATGATCCATTAAGTTTCCATCTTGCTTTACCAAATCAAAGATACTTCATTCAACAACAATTACTTCAACTAGTAAGATCCACACACTCTAAATATTTTAGCCCATGCTGTCATGGTAAAGATGTTTTCTGAGGGAATAGGTTGTTGCTTGAAGAGAGTAACTTTTTCTGCTTCTCAAAGATGCCCCCTATGTATATGTCAGTAATTATCTGAAACAGATGATTTAAACTCAGAAATTATTGCTATTCTCATTTACTTTTCTTTTGCATCGATAAAATTTTAATTTATCTTTAAGCATTTGCTTTTTTTCTCATAAGATAACATATTTCTAATAGTTTAATCTCTTGACTAAGGTAACCAAAAAAACCCACAAGAAAACAGGCTTCTGACCAAATGGATCTCTTCCAGAGATATATAAAGGCTCCTGATACGACCCCATATGGTTCAGTTTTCTTCAATGCTTCAGGATTTAACTGTATGATAGAGATTAAATCTTCCTTTGATCTCTTCAAATTCTATTCTGAGTACCCTCTTCCATGCCTCAGAAAGACTAAGCTAGGCTGTGCTGGCTGGCTACTGACCTTTGTCATCTTGCCACCCACTGTTGGGGTAAGTCAACATTACAAAAGCTTGCTCTTGAATTCACAGTGTGACTCAGAATAACTTCCAAATCATTGAAAAATGCACCTGACTCAGCCAGTTTAGAGGTGGGCAGTGGTGCTGGTGTGTAGGAGTGCTGATAAGGGAACAACAGAAGGCAGGTACCTAGCATGGGGAATAGGATTATCACCTCCAGCCTTTGGTTATGTTAAAGCAAACTTGTCAAAACCTTTAAAGGAGAACATTCCATCAACTCTCTCCATAATCCAACCTAGCAAGTTTCCCGTTATTTTAAGCCCACTTTTACATATTTTTCTTACTAAGCAAGCAAAACAATTTCTTTCCATGAAATTTGTTCAGAAGAGAGAATCTCCTAGTTTTCGCTTCTGCAGATTGATTCCATAAGTTCTACAATTGCGGCCATAGATTGGGCAGTAATAGGGTGAGAAGGGAGCTTAGAAAATTGAAAAGAAAATGGTTTAACTGAGAAAATTCTTAGATCATAGAACTTAGAATGGTAGAACCGGATGGTATCTTTAGTGCAACTAAGGGATTTAGTCTCTTTAATATTATAGGTGGGAAATTAAGGTTCAAGATCCTTCCAAGACCACACGAGTCAGTGCTAGAATTGACTACTGAACCTCTCTTAATGGTCTTTTACTCATTTGCATGAAGATTCTTTAGTCTTCTTTCTTATTTTTTCAACATTGATAAGGAATCCTACTCTGATTTAATTAGTTCCTTTGAATAGAGATGCCTAATGAATTTTGCCTGAATTGTTTTGAATTAAGATTAAATTAATTTGAATAAAGTTACCACTTTTCTTTATAGGAAATTTTTGAACTTCTCTTATTTAAATATCTTAGTGACCAATGCTTGTGATTTAATTAAACACAATCGATAAATATGTATTAAGTGGTGTCACACCGCAGGATAATATTAAAGTAATTATGATAGAGGTGATGGGTGAATAGAAATATAAAATCAGTGACAGGATATTCATCAGAGACATTTGGGTCCCATTTAGGCAGTGTTGGTTGGACTTTGTAGGCTATATGGTAATAGGGGCTGCAGACTATCACATCTGCATGAACCACCAGAGGGGGCTCAAAACTTGAGATATAACAGCTTACTTCAAAGGGAACTTTTACAGGAATACCCTGAGTTATCAACCTCTATCTACAGCTCATTACTAGCAGAGAACAGACTCTCCAATCCTTCCATAATTTTCTGATTTCTATGATTTGAATCAAAGGACACAGATGAATTCTCCCAAAACCCATAGCTTCATTGGGTCATCCTGCCCCCAACCTTATGTTCCTTTTTAATGTCAATACTAAGATTTTTTCATTTATAGAGTATGTTCTTTTACTACAATAGAAACTAAAGTGCAATTGTCTTAAAGTACAAAATTGAGGGTTATTTTACTACTGATAAATTGTGAATTTCCAGCCTCCTCATCTTATCTTCTTTGTCCTTTTCCTCTCTTTTCCACTCTGGCAATAATATGCCCAAAGACAATTTTTAGAGGAGTATTACAAAACAGTTTAAGGCTTAAACATCTAAAGTGCAGAATCTTCTTGTACCATCTAGATATTCTTGTAGAAATTGCCTCAACTCTGGACTGACAGACAGCTAAAACTTCCTTTTTGGTATCTTCACAAACATCCCCCAAAAAACTACCCAGAGGACTGTATAGTGACCAAAATCCTTTCTATTTTCTTCTGACACATCACATGATTGCCTGGGTCTTGAAAGCCAGAAATCACTGTGTCTGATTGTGGACATCCAGAATACAGGGGTGAAACAATGAACACCTTCTATACATTCCCAAAGAACCTCCACCATCTGACATTATGTTACCCCCATTAGAAATCATTTGAGTCTTATTTTCTGTTGCTTTGAAATCTAAGGACTGAAAAATGGAGAAGTACAGAATTTGAAACAATAGAAAGTTGCTTTTAATCTATGAATTTAAGGCCTAAAATGTAAGGCCTAAAATGAGCCTAGAAATAATATAACACAATCTCCTCATTTTCTTTTATAGTAAAACAAATAATCAAAACTGGAAATACCTTGCCCAAGGTGTATTTTTCCAAGTTCTACTTTTCAAAAAGTCTTCTATCCCAAGGGTTGATTTCATATTTCCTAATCTCTGGTGGCACTTACATCACAGTCCCCCATTTATCATTTAGGACATTCTGCTTATAATTGGGTCTATGTTACAAGAGACATCATATCTCCTTAAGTAAACTATAAGCTCCTTGAGGGAATTAAATACTTAGACAGTGAGAGTTTGTTGACCTATTGGCATTCCTTTGAATTCCCTAGATCATTCATAGCCATAGTTTGACCAAACATGTATTCAGTATACATACAAAGAATTGTGCTAGAAGATGGAGTATTAAAGATGAAAAATGGCACAGTCCCTGACCTTAAGGAGTTTTTAATCTCATATGTGACACAGGCCCACCTACGTAGACTTATGATAGGGAATGAACTTGCGACTTGATTGGCATAAAATTCCCAAGTGAAGGCATTTCATCTCTCAATTGAGGAAGCCCCTTTTTGTATGGGGTGTTCAAGGAAGATTATCACTCTTGTGGCAGTCCCTTAAGCAGCTTCATCCATTTTGCTGTCTATCAAAGAGTTGGTGTCATCCAACTCTTTCTATGACTACAATTAGGGTGATTGAATTAGGGGGATGTCCACCCCAAATATATGAAGACTTCTCTTGCATAATGAGCAGATAAGAATAATTTCTCCTAAAAGGTATGAAGGTGGATCAAGCAGGCTCTGTAGAAAGCTCAGAATTTGATTGGACCTCAAAGATAGGAAGAGCATCCTGGGTTATCTGCAAAATTTTTTTCTCTTTTAATTTTTGTCTTGCCACTGGATTTGAATGACTCTGAAAGAGAAAGAATGAGGCCAATGACTTAGGAAGGGAGGGGTATAAAAAGGTACATTAATAAATATATGCCTGTACAAAAAGACATTGCAAATCTAGTATATTTGGCATAGGGCATATATCATATTCTTTCTATATACAAACATATACACTAAATAGTTTTTTTGAAGGGAGTGGGTAGGGAGCGTTACCTATTGGCTGAGGGGATCAGTGAAATTCTGGTAGGGGACTTTATACTAGTCTAAAATCTAAGATCAACCATGAAGGATCATAGGTTTTAAGGACAAGAAAGAGACTTAGGAACAAGGAAGAAGGACTAAATTTTCCTCTTTTATGAATGAGAATTTTACATGTCAGTGGTGCATTGAAACTCTGATCCTTTAAAGTTCATTCTTCTAACTGTAGCTGTTTTTACATTCACCCTAACTTATACCACACACACACATACTTACACACACATACACACACACACACATATACACTCATGCTTACATATTTCCATAAACATGATCCCTCAATCACTGGTTAATTATCCTTTAAATATTCAAATCATGGGTTTAGGGACAATTTCCTATACATATAAAACATTTTAATTTTGAAAATCACTCAAAATACATTATCTCATTTGAATACCTAAAATTCTTCTTTCTCTCCTCCCTCTTTCTGTGAGGCAGATGGTAATAGAGTAGAGAACAGCCCTGGACCTGGGGTCAAACACACTTGAGTTTAAATCTGGCCTATGACATTAGTTGTGTGACCCTGACCAAGTCATTTAACCTCAATTTCCTCAACTGCAAAATGAAGATAACAATAATAGAATATTAGTACTAACCTCCAAAGGTTGTCTGAAGGTAGATGAGATAATTTTATTAAATACATATGTGCATGATGCATGTGAAATATTCTATAGAAATTTGTTCTCCCACCTACTCTAACCCCCAATTTTTGCCTTGAATATGAAATTGGTGAGATAGCTCTTATCCACGAACCAAGTTTTTCAATGAAGAAGCTGAGAAAAGGGAGTTAAATGGGTTGCCTACGGTCACATGGTTAATGAGCTTTAAAACAAGACATTACAGGCCTTCTGGTCTTCCAGATTTTCATCCATTCCTTTGCAACACTTTTCTTTAGTGATTCTGTCTGCAGGATTGTGGTCTTAGATTCTTCCTGATATGTGAGGCAAAATGGGTTCATAACCACTTTCCCCTCCCATTCTTCTCAAAACAGATTTCTTTAGTTTTCTCCACCCTTGCAGTTCTTTAGTCTTTCTTTCTGGTGTTGAAAAAAAGTTAATATTTACAACGATTTTTCCCCATGACACGTATCTACCTATTGGAGTTGGGTATACTGAGCCATGAAAAGGTAAAATAATGGCATTGGCAGTAGATATCCCATCTGTGATTCTTTTAATGCTCCTGACTATTGGTAGTCTGAGCTTTAGTAAGGTTTGGTACCAGGACAAGGAACAGCTAGTTGGCCTCAGAGCTTCTAAGTAGTAGTGGGTAGAGGTCTGGGTCTGAAATCAAGAAAATCCATTTTCTTGGCTTCAAATTTCATCATAGAAATATATTGTATAGCCCTGGTCAAGTCACTTAACTCTATTTGCCTCAGTTTTCCTCAAATATAAAATGAGTTGAAGAAGGAAACAACCTACTTCAATAGTTTTGCCAAGAAAAGATTAAGTGAGGTCTTGAACAGTTGGGCATGATTGAAAGGACTGAACAATAGCAAATACCAGAGCATCTGCAGAGGCAGGAGCAAAAGAGGAGAGGATGGCAACCTGGTAGAAAAACTAAAGATTGTGAGGAAAGAATGGGGGCTCAAAGATAATGATAGAAATCTGATGCATGGAAGGTGATCTAGAGGGGCAATTTGGAGATAAAGAAAAAGTGCATCTATGGGTTTCACATTTGATTATCTGAATACATGCAATTACGAAGACAACTATTGATGAGTAAATGAAGCGGTGGCCAGGAACAGAGGAGGTTTTGGTCTCCTTCCCTTTCACTGGAAAATCAACTACTCTGTCTCCAAAGCAGTGCTACTAATCTGTGTGAAGCCTAGTGTCCACATATGCTGTTTGATTCTATTTATCCACAGTTCAAGCCTATATCCTGTTTAATTTCTCTCCTCCCAACTGACTTTTCTAAATTGCCTAACATACGTGACTAGGAAACCCCTTCCAGATTTGGAGTCAAAAGACAGAGAATGGGAAAGCTGTTCTACTGCTTTGCCCAAGGTTACCCAAGTGACATTGTTTAAATGATCTAATTTTCTTCATTTGTAAAATAAAAATGTTCCTTAGTTTAATGTTTACTGGTCTTAAATTATAGTATCTTCCCTTTATTTTGATAATTTCTTACTTATCCTGCATATGGCTTGTTATAGATTCAAGCAAGCTATTTCTATATTGACTTCAACATTAGACTTAATTCCTTTATATTTTTCCAGTACTTAAAATGGTTCTTGTTACATGGCAGGTGACTAATAAAAATTTATTACCTGACTGCCACAGTCTTTTATAATCAGGCTCCTTTGAACCCTATAACAATTTTTCTAAGGGATATATGTGTTGATATACACAAACACATATGTGCACACCTGTGTGAATGCTTATGTTACATAGAATACATATTCACATCAAAGCATTCCATATACCCAGGAACTCAGTGAAATTTCTAGCACAGGGACACATACTTAGCAAGTGAAAGAGCTAGGTGTTGAATCCAGCCCTTTCCTGAAGTCAAGGTCAAAATTCTTTCTACTATAATAATACTCAAAACATTTCTAGATCTTGTTTTTTATCTATCTTCGATCACTCCACAAGGGGGTTTGAGCACCCTAATCTATTGGGACTTCTCTGCTGTCCCAGATTCTGTAAAGCTGGGCCCATCCAATACCTGTTCTTTCAGTTCCATGCATCTAGGATTGAGGCATGAAGACATGATAAAATCAGGAGGAGAGGAAACATGGTCAATACAAGATTTTTTTTTAAAAGATACTTTGATAATGTTGCTAATTCAGTGGTATGTTCACTTCGTGTATTTGTGGCTAAATCTTCAGCTAAATAGATAATATATCATAGAGCTGCCACTTTTGGTGACATCATCCTTATTGACTTGACTATAACTGGCTTTTTGACCTTGGACAGCTTATTTTATCTCTCTGGGCCTCAGTTTCTCAACCTGTATTAATGGGATAATAACTTATTAACCTCACAAAATTTTTGGAAGAAAAAAAAAGGTAAAATATAGTCCCAGAAAAATAAGACCTATTTTGTCCTTTACTTTCTCTGGAAAGAAGATGGCTTTGATCTCTCTCTATGCTTTTTACAAGAATTATAGTCTCACCTAGCCTGGCAACATGGGAAAGGGTCTTAAAATAAAAAAAAAAAAATAACAGAAGATGATACCATTAAAAGGACCGTCAGAACATCACATGAGTGAACTAAGAATGACCTCAAAAATAATAGTCAATCAATCAACAAAGAATCATTAATTACTAAAGGGTGGAATAGATTTACCTTGACCATACAAAGACAGGAAATAGTCCCTACCCTTGCAAAGTTTGCATTCTAATGGAAAACAAAGGAAAATAAGTGCCTATATGTAAAATAATTAATTCACTGTCATTTTAGGGAGTAAAAAATGATCTTGGAGTAATACTAGGACATAGACTGACAAATGGAGGAAGACCTTAAAACACAGAATATGTTTCAAGAATTATTGGATTTATCATCAGAGGACCTAGTGCGTCTGTCACTGTTGACTTACCTGTCCATGAAGTAATTACTGACTTCTCTATACCTCAGCTTCCTCTTCTTTAAAAGGAGTAGTTTACCCTAGACCAAGGATTTTTAGCCTGGTGTTTCTAGAATCTCAAGAAGTCTTTGGAGACATTTCAGGACCCTTTGAAAATATGTACTATTCCATTTAACTCCAACTGGTCTTCACTTACTTAAATAAGTTATGTCACTGATCCTGAGAAAGGTTTTCCTAGAACTGGCCAGTCTGTCTGGCAAAATGGTCCATAGCACACAAAGAAAGTGAAGCACCCCTCATCTAAGATTCTTATGAATATCTCATCTTAACTAATGTGCCGGAACTAAGAAGACTTTCAATATGGTCTAGACACTCATTCATTGAGACCCAAGAGAGTTAAGTGTTTTGTTCAAGGTCACACAGGTAGAAAACAGCTGAGCTCCACCATACTGAGGGTCCTAACTTGGTATTAACTGACTAAGCACAAAACTTAGGCTTATGGGATCAGGCATAATAAAATGCTAACAATTCCTTTTATCCTGTGAAGCTAACTTCTCATATTATGTAATGCATAGGATCTTCCGTCTTTGATTAGTAATCCAAAGTGATGAACAAGGGAGATGAAAACTTAATGAGAAACTGGCCTTCCTATTCCATTCTTTCATCAGCACTCTTGGCTCATTGCCTCCAAGCAGTGGATCATCACTAGTTTTTTTATTTCTTGGAGACATTTATGAACTGCCAAGAGGAAAGGTTCACCTCCTTTTCATGTGGGTCACTGCTCAAAGCAGAAAATTAGGAAGCTGACTTTGAAAGTCCTTCACTTCCAAATTCCACAAGCTCACCTCTCATTTGTCTATTCCATTGCTTTACCTGTCCATCTGCCTTCTATTTGCCTCAAGCTCCTTTTTGTTCTTATCCAACCCCTTCAGGCATTTAAATCATCCATTGCCCATCCTCTCTTTTGAGAATTAGTAGTACTGGGGATTAACAATCCCATTCAAAGATCTCAAATTCAAGGGTTATGTTTGGATTACTTTAGGACCAAGGATAAAGGAAGTCACCTATATGATAGATATGCCCCCAAATTAAAGATCCTTTATTCTCTTATTCTCTTTGGCAAGGTACCAGGACAAGGAAAAGCTGGGTGTCTCCAGAGCCAGTGAATAGAATTCCTTGGAGATTTGAAAGCCTGAGACCCAGACACTTATTAGATATATGACTTTGAACAAATCTTTTAAAATCTTTCAGCCTCATTTCTTTTGCCAATAAAAGGGAAATAAAAATAGATCTAACCTCAGGGTACTTGGGAGGATCCAATCACATAATGTATGTAAAGTGCTTTGCAAACCTTACAATACCCTGGAAATGTTCTTTGTTATTATTGTTAGTCAAAAATAGGTGTGCATCTATGAATGCATGCATAAATACAGGGACATAGTGCATAATTATATATGTATATTCATGACGGCCTTTTTAATCCTTCCTTCTCAAAGAAGAACATGACATCATGGAGATGATACCATGGCAAGCACATGAATTAAATTTGAGTGAGGGGGACTGTGCTAAGTCACCAGTCTCACTTTCTCCTGCAGAGTCATTTAGGTCCAGTGGCTAGATATGGATCAGGATTACTGGAGATGGCCCTGGATGGGACTCAGTCAGGGGTAAGTGACTTGCCCAAGATCACACAGCTAGTAAGAGTTAGGAATCTGAGGTTGGATTCGAACTCCTGTCCTCCTGACTCCAAGCAGAGTGCTCTGTTCACTGTGCCACATATTCATATTATATACCTGAAATGATGGTCTAAACCTTTACTTTTTGGACATATCTATCATATAGGTGACTTCTTTTATCCTTGGTCCTAAGGTAATCCAAACATAACCCTTGAATTTGAGATCTCTGAATGGGATTGTTGATCCCCAGTACTACTAATTCCCATAATTAGTGCATCCTTGCATATGTTTTGAGAGGCACTGGAGCCTAATTGGATGTGAAAAGAAAAACATAATGGATGACAATTGAGACTCCGGAGAGTGCTTCTGATGCTATCAAATGTTTTTGTTTGAGCAAAGTATCTGTTCTTTTGTTTTGTTTTGTTTTACACCAGCATTATCTTTTTGTTGCTGAAAGTCAATGAATCATGGCACTCTGGTCACGGAATCATCACAAGTGCTGCTGCCTAAAAAAGCAATGGAGATAGACAAATAGGAAATGGGAGATTACGACATTTCCTAGAAGCACAGAACATGAATTGAGAGAGATCTGGAGTTTCTCCTCTGCCCTGGGTGTTCTCCTCTTCCCCTTCTCCTCATTTTGTTTGGTGCTCTCTTCTTCTTGGAGTCAAGGAATCAAGTATCATCTTATCCTGATGATTATCATGTGTTTATTTGACCCTATCCAACCTTCTGCCCTCCAGTATCACATTTCCACTTACCCTCTGGACATGTCAAACTGAATGCTGCACAATAGCTCTTCTAAGGTTATGTTGCCTGCAAATGTCATAAGATTATATAATTGTTTATATCCACATCATTGCTAAAAATGTTAAGAAGCAAAATGTTAGGCATAGATTTCTAGGGAATATAAGTGGAGAGATCTTTCAAAGTGGGCATGGAAGCATTAACAAATATTCTTTGAATCCTCCATATTATGGACTAGAGGAAGAAAGAACATTGGAAATGATCTGTAATTTTCATATTACAGATGGAAAACTGAGGTCAGACTGTTTGAATGAGTTTCTTAATGTCACATAAGTCATAAGGACTGGAAGTAATATTTGAACACATATTCCAGAGTCAGTGATCTTTCCATTGCTGTATAATGCATTCTGCAAATGAATCCAAAAAAATATTACCTGGGGCAGCTAGGTGATGCAGTGGATAGAGCATACACTGGAGTCAGGAGGCCCTGAATTCAAAACTAACCTCAGCCTCTTAATAATTACCTATTTGTATGACCTTGGGCAAGTCACTTAATCCCATTACCTTGCAAGAACAACAAAAAACCAAAAAGGAAACAAAATTAACAAACCTATTACCTTCCTAACTCCTTTTGTTTATTTCCATATGAAGAACATAATTGATTTTGTGAAATGCTTTGCTAGAAGATAGGCATGTTATATTCTGTTAACTTCCTTAAAGTGTTTTTTCAGTAATTTTATATTAAAAAGAAATAACCTTAGTCTAGTATGATTTGTTCTTGAAGTTATTCTGTCCCTTTTTGATCACCTTTTTTCTTTGATAATGCACTATGAACTATACTTTTAGTCGTTTGATTTTTTTTTTATTATTTGCACAAATCAAATTTGCATTTTCAAATTCCATTTGTCTTCTCTTGAAAATCAAGAAATCAAGGTGGCTAGGTGGCGCAGTGGATAGAGCGCTGGCCCTGGAGTCAGGAGTACCTGAGTTCAACTCAAGACTCAGACAATTAATAATTACCTAGCTGTGTGGCCTTGGGCAAGCCACTTAATCCCATTTGCTTTGCAAAACCTTAAACACAAATCAGAAAATCTTCTCTTGAAAATTCCCATCGAGATTTTTAAAACTTGAAATTAATTAGTATTTATGTGGAAAATATGGAAGATATGGCTAAGATGTATTGGGTGCATTCAGAACTGGTATGATGCCTGGTTTCAAAGGGTGCCTTGTTGATGATTCAAATGAGGCAACGTATAAAATTATTGGCAAATCTTAAAGTGCATATAATATGGCTATTATTATTATTATTATTATAATCATTGCTATTATAGCAATGACAATGAAGATGATGATGAAGAAAAAGATGATACTGATGATGATCAGATTCTATGGGAAGACTATTATACTGGCATATCCTAAAAAATCCATATTTGAGTTTTTAACATTTTACATTTTATCAGTTGCTTGCTAAAGACCTGACTTATCTCTTGTTAAGTTTATATCTAGGTGGAAAATAGACCTTGGTTTCAAGACTCAAAAAATCTTGACACTGAGAAGGTTTGGGCTGAATTAGAAGATAAGATCCAATAGAGATGAATACAAAGTCTTTTATTTGTATATGAAAAATCAAATCCAGAAAAACAAGATGGGGGAGACATGGACAGACAGATACTGCAGAATTATTGAACAGAGGCAACTTTTTCAGATCATGCAATTAAAATTACAAACAATCGGGCTAGGAAAAAGAGATTAAAATTCATTCGAAATTAATTACTCTAAAGAAGGAGCAGGACAAGGAACAAATCATAGGAAAAAATCAATAATTTAATTAAAGACTATGTCAACAATGATATGACAAAGCAAAATTGGTGGGATTCAACCAAAGCAGTATGTGGGAGAAAAGACATCTCAACACTTATATCAATTTGAAAAGGGAATGGACAGATCAATTAATTATACATGAAAAAAATGCTCCCCAATTAAACACCAGAAAAAAAAACTTGAAAATTTAAAGAGAAGTTAACAAAACTGAGATAAAAAAATGAAGCAATAAATGAAACTAGGAGATTGCTTTAGGGGGTAAACAATAAAATAGATAAGTCATTAGTTAATTTTGTTTTTAAGAGACAAACAAAATAACCATGACGTAAGTGAATGTCCAAATAATAAAGATGGAATTAAGATATTTAATTTTGAAGTTCTTTTGCAAAGTTGTATGTTTATAAGACTGACAATCTAAGTGAAATTCAATGGATCATTAAAAATAGAAGTAATTCAAATTATCAGAAAAGGAAATGGAACTGAAATAATCATATCTCAGAAAAAATAAATTGAAAAAGCCATCAATGAGATCCCTAGAAACAGTCCCAGATGGCTTTACAAGCAAATTCTACCCAACTTTTAAGCAATAATTAATGGCAATACTATATAAACTGATATTTTTAAAAATGGGTAATTGAGTCCCATCAAATTCCTTCTATGACACAAATATGATTTTGATACATAAACCTGGAAGAATAAAAACTAAGAAAAAGAAACCTTAGCTGAATTTCCCTAGATTCTTAATGCAAAATTTTAAATAAAGGAGGTTATAGTAATATATCATAAAGATCAAAAACTTTAATTAGGTGGATTTTATTAAGATAATTCTAGAAAAACTAATATTAATAATATTAATTATAATATTCAAAACAAAGAAAGATCTTGGAGAAGGGGGGAAAGTACTAAGAAACTAGAAAAATCCTAGAATATGTTTGTTGGAAAGGACCTTCATTGTTGTAGGTATATATGCATATATATATATATATATATATATATATATAAAATAAAAATATGTACACCTATAAAATTACATATATATGTGTGTTTGGGCATGGGTTCAACTATATATGTGCACATGATATGTTCTTAAACATACAAAAATTATATATCTATATAATATATAAATATTATTTTACATATTACATGCAATTATATTAATAACATTATGATCATATGTATATACATGAGGACATGTGAAGACCAGGGTAAAAGAAGGCAAAGCATCACGAGGAACATATAGAGCAGGTCTAGTCATGTGCAAGTCTGGTTGGAACCAAGAGGAAGAGTTTGCATGCAACAGACATCTTAGGGAGCTGGATACAGATGCAGAAAGAAAAGGTTGGGGGCCACGCAACTGTTGTGGGCAGCTAGATGGCGCAGTGAATAAAAATCAAGTCCTGGAGTCAGGAGGACAGGAGTTAAGATGAAGCTTCAGGCCCTTGATACTTACTAGCTATGCGACCTTGAGCAAGTGCCTTAACCCTGTCTGCCTCACATCTGGGGCCATCTCCAGTCATCTTGATCCATATCTGACCCCTGGACCCAGATGCTCTGGAGGAAAAAGTGAGTCTGGGCACTTAGCACAGCCCTCCCCCTCATTCAAATCCAATTCACTTTTTTGTCATGGTATCTCCTCCCTGATATGAAGGTCTTCTTGGAGAATGAAGGATAAATATCAATCAAGGACAGATGTGGTAACTCAGCCCAGACAAAAGAAAAGTAAACCAGAGTGGGGTTTGGCTTTTATGCCAGACATTAATCTAGATGCATTAGCAGTGGCAGCAGACTCTTCACATCTGAATTTTTCTGCTTTTAATTAGAGGATTTACTTTTTGAAATATTTTTTCATAAGGGTGAGGTAAGAGGTCATGGGATGCTAAGCCAAGAGAAAACAGAAAATGAGAGTTGCGCTGTACAGTAATAAAGTTAATCTAGTTGGTTTGTTGCAGGGGGAATGAGGATTACAGATTTCTTTCCCTTCTCACCCCCCTCCCCTCAGTGGCAAACAGTCAGGTTAGCATTGTACATACATATTTTGATAAACATGTTTACAGATTAGTCATGTTTGGCATGAGGAATTAGGATTAACAGAAAGAGAAAAGAAGAGATGATTTTTATGAAGTGTTCATCAGATTCAGAAGGGTTTGTTTTTTCCTGTGAGTCTTGTTTTGTTTTTCTTCCTCTGGATGAGGATAATATAGTCCATCGCCAGTCTAGTATAGTTGTCCTAGCTCTCTGGACTACTGAGAAGAGCGGCTTCCGTCAGGGTTGATCATCTCACAGTGTTGTTGTTCATGATGTGTACATTGTTCTCTTGGTTCTGTTCCCTTCGCTAAGCGTCAGATCCTCTAAGTCATTCCATGCTTCTCTAGAGGCTGACCATTTATGGTTTCTTATAGAACAATAATGTTCCATAACATTCATGTACCATAACTTGTTCAGCCATTCCCCAATGGATGGGCATCCCCTCAATTTCCAAATCTTTGTCGCTATAAAAAGAGCTGCTATGAGTATTTAGGAACATGTGGGACTTTTCCCATTTTTAAAAATTTCTTCTGAATATGGTCCTAGATTTGGAGTTGTTAGGTCAAAGGATGTGAACTGTTTTATTGCTCTTTGGGCAGAGTACCATATTGCTTTCCAGAAAGACTGGATCCGTTCATAACTCCACCAGCAATAAATCAATGTACCAATCCTCCCACAAATTCTCCAACATTGATCATCTTCCTTTTTTCTTATTTGGGCTAATCTAATAGGTGTGAGTGATACCTCATTGCTGTTTTAATTTGCATTTCTCTAATCAATAGTGATTTGAGCATTTTTTTCAGATGATTATCTATAGTTTTAATCTCTTCATTTGAAAAATGCCTGTTCATATCCTTTGACCATTTATTAACTGAAGAATGACTTGTGACTTTATAAATCTGATGTAATTCTCTATATATGTTAAAAATGAATCCTTTATCAGAACTCCTGGTTATGAAGATTGTTTCCCCAGCTTTCTGCTTTCCTTTTAATTTTGGCAGCATTGATTTTATTAGTGCAAAAGCTTTTTAATTTAATATAATCAAAATCATTTTGCAGTTTATATGCTCTAATTCTTGTTAGGTCATAAATTTATCCCCTTTCCATACATCAGATAGATAGAATATTTAATTTTTCTACGGTATTGCTCTTTATGTCTAAATCCTGTACCCTTTTTGACCCTATTTTGGTATAGAGTGTGAAATGAGGATCTATGCCTACTTTTTTGCCATACTATTTTCCAGTTTTCCAAATAATTTTTGTCATAGCGGGTTCTTATCCCAGAGGCTGATGCCTTTGGATTTATCAAATTTAGATTGTACTCATCATTGCCTGTGGTTTCTGTTGAACCTATCCTAATCCACTGATCCATTACTCAGTTTCTTAACCAGTACCATACAGTTATGATGGTTGCTGATTTATGGTATAGTTTCAGATACCGTAGAGTTAGGCCACCTTCCTTCACATGTATTTTCATCAATTCCCTTGCTATTCTTGGCCTTTTGTGACTCCAGATGAATTTTGATACTGTTTTTTTCCAGGTGGTAAAGTAGTTATTTGGTAGTTTGATTGGTATGGCTCTGAATAAGTAATTTAATTTAGATAGAAATATCATTTTTATTATATCAACTTGACCTAACCATGAACATTTGACATTTTTTCCAATTATTTAGATCTGCCTTTATTTGGATGAGAAGTGCTTTATAATTTTATTCATGCAATTTCTGGTTTATCTTGGGAGGTAGATTACCAAGTTTTTAATGTTGTCTAAAGCTAGTTTAAATGAAATTTCTCTTTCTATCTCTTGTTCTGGGACTTCATTGTTCAAATATAGATGGTTGATGATTTATGTGGGTTTATTTTCAATCCTGTTACTTTGCTGAATTTGTTAACTGATTCTATGAGTTTTTAAGATGATTTTCTCAGGTTCTCTAGGTATACTATCATATCATCTGCAAGGAGTGAAAGTTAAGTTTCCTCATTGATGATTCTGGTTCCCTCAATTTCTTTTATTTTTCTTATTGCTGCAAAAAGATTTCTAATACTATATATTGAATAGCAGTGTGATAATGGGCACCCTTGTTTCAATACTAATTTTATTGGAAATAATCTGAATATTCTTATTATCTAGAATATGTGTTGATGGTCTTTAGATAGATACTATTATTTTAAGGAAAATTCCATTTATTCCCAAACTTTCTAGTGTTTTTAATAGTAATGGATGTTGTATTTTATCAGTCTTTTTCAGCATCTGTTGAGATGATCATATGATTTCTGTTGGGTTGGCTATTGATATATTTAATTATGTTGAGACTTTTCTTTTTCTTTTTTGTTTTTCTTTTTCTTTTCCTTTTCCTTTTCCTTTTCCCTTTTCCTTCCTTTCCTTTCCTTTCCTTTCCTTTTTCTTTTCTTTTCTTTTCTTTTCTTTTCTTTTCTTTTCTTTTCTTTTCTTTTCTTTTCTTTTCTTTTCTTTTCTTTTCTTTTCTTTCTTTTTCTATGTTTTTGATCAAGTGGCTTGCCCAAGGCCACACAGCTAGGTAATTGTTAAGTGTCTGAGGTCAGATTTCAACTCAGGCACTCCTGACTCCAGGGCTGGTGCTCTATTCACTGCACAAACAAGCCACTCCAAAGTGTTTTCTTAATGTTAAATCATCCCTGCCTACCAGGTAGAATTCCTACCTGATCACAGTATGGCATCCTAGTAATTACTTGCTGTAGTCTCATTGCTAAAATTTTATTTACAAATTTTGCATCTATATCCATTAGGGAGATTGATCTATAGTTTTCTTTGTCATAAAAGGCATTTGCAAGAACTCCTTCCTCTCCTATTTTTAACGATAATTTATGTAGAATAAGAATTAATTGTTCCTTAAATGTTTGGTAGAATTCACTTGTAAATCCATCTGAACCTGGAGACTTTTTTTTAAGGAATTTATTGATAGTTTCTTTAATTTCTTTTTCTGAATTGGGGTTACCAAAGTAATTTATTTCTTCTTTTGTTAATGTGGGCAGCTTGTATTTTTGTAAATATTCATCCATTTCACTCAAGTTATCCAATTTATTGACATAATATTTCTCATTATCTGTTTAATTTTCTTCCCATTAGTGGCTAGTTCATTCTTTTCATTTTTGATACTAGTAAATTGTTTATCTTTCTTTTTTTAAATCAGATTAACCAAAGGTTTGCCTGGTTTATTGACATTTTCATAAAACCAACTCATTTTTATTTATGAGATCACTGGTTTTCTTGCTTTCAATTTTATTAATCTCTCCTTTGATTGTCAGTATTTCTAATTTGGTATTTAATTGGGGATCTTTAATTTGTTCTTTTTCTAGCTTTTTTAGTTGCATCCCCAATTCATTGATCTCTTTCTCTACTTTATTCATAAAGGCATTTAGAGATATAAGCCTTCCCCTCAAAACTGCCTTGCCTGCATTCCATAAACGTTGGTATGATATCTCAGTATTATCATTTTCTTGGATATAATTATTATTTCTATTATTTGATGTTTGATCCAATTGTTATTTATGATAATTATTTAATTTCTAATTAGTTCTTGGTTTATCTTTCCATGACTCTTTATTACATGTAATTTTATTGCATCATATACTGAGAAGTATGCATTTATTCTTTCTATTTTTCTGCATTTGATTATATGGTTTTTGTGCCCTAGTACAGAGTCACTTTTGATGTAGGTGGGTATACAGTTTTGCTGAATAAATATGTTATTCTTATTTGCAATTCTAGATCCTTTGCTTTCTGGTATAGCATAATCCAAAACTGTTCTACCACTTCAACATGGAAGTTAATAAATCTAGTGTCATCCTTACCGTAACTCCACAGCATTTGAATAGTCTCTTTCTGGTTGCTTGCAATATGCTCTCCTGTATGGACCTTTGCTACTACATACCTGAAAGATTTTATTTTAGACTCTCTTTCAGGAGGTTATCAACTGATTCCTTTTTAAGTACAATTATTTGTTTATTTTTAATTGTTTTTTCAATTAAATGCTATGAAAATTATTTTTAAATTTATCTATTTATTTTCCTCCATATGCACATGTATATTTTAAGTTACAAAATTTCCTTACACCTTCCCTTCCCACCCCCATTTCCTCTCAACATGACAGTCAAGTTAGCATTGTAAATACATATTTTTGATAAACATGTTTACATTTTAGTCATTTTTGATATGAGTAATTAGGAGTAAGGGAAAGATACATAAGAGATCATTTTTATAAAGTGTCACTCAGATTCTGAAGAGTTGGTTTTTCTTTCTTTTTTTTTCCTTTTTCTTTCTCTGAATGGAGATAACTTTCTTCATAGTTGGGCTAATAGGATTATCTTAGTTCTCTAAACTGCTGAGAGGAGCTGCTTTCAATAAGGTTGTTCACCTCCCTTTGTTCTTGTTAATGTGGACATTGCTCTTTCGGCTCAGTTGATTCTTTAAATTGGCATTTTGCTCTCTAGTTCTAAGGTATCAGGGTAGTTTTCCTTTATGATGTCTAGATCATTTTTATCATTACTTTTTAGTGTCTAATAATTCACAAAACATTTCTCTTCAATATCTATTCTAGATCAGTTTTTTCCTGTTTAAAATGGCATATTTTCATGCCCTTTTTCATTCTTTGAATTTTGTTGTCTTCTTTCTTCTTGTCTTAATTTTACTTTTACCCAGTTCTAATTTTTAAGAAATTATTTTTTCAATAAGCTTCTATACCTATTTTATCATTTTTGGGGCAACTATTATTTTTTTGTTGTTGTTTAAGGTTTTATTTCCTTCAGGATTTTTTTATTTCCTTTTTACCAAGTTGTAAATTGTTTCATGATTTTCTTATATTACTAATATTTATCCTCAATTTTTCCTTTACCACTTTTATTTGATTTTAAATAACTTTTTTCTTTTTTTTTTAACAACTCCAGCAAATATCTTTTGAGCTTATATTCAATCTGCATTTTTTTTAGGTTTTTGCCAGGCAAATGGGGTTAAGTGGCTTGCCCAAGGCCACACAGCTAGGTAATTATTAAGTGTCTGAGACCGGGTTTGAATCCAGGTACTCCTGACTCCAAGGTCGGTGCTTTATCCACTAAGCCACGTAGCTGCCCCCTACATTTTTCTTTGAAACTTTGCTTGTAGCTGTTTTCTTTCATTATCTTATGAACTTGTATTTTGATCTTTTCTCTCATCATGGAAGCATTTTATAGTCAAGTTCACATCTGGAGAGTTCTAGTCATTGATGGGTCCTTCAGTTGGGAAGCATATTGATAAGGTGAAACACATTCAGAAGAGGACACCCAAAATGTTGAAGTGCATCAAGTCCAGGCCAAAAGATGAAAAGCTATGAGAGTTGGCTTTGATTATTACCTCCCCCACAGGACCTCACCTTCTTCCTCTGAAAAATGAGTTTGCTAAACAAGATGAACTCTTGATTTTCCCTCAATCCCTAAATGTTATAATTTTTGCTGTTCTTAGCATGTGAAGGGCAGTGAGATAGACTCAGTTTCATTTGAAAATCAGATTAGGAATGGTTGAGGGGCCACTAGGTGACACAGTGGATAAAGCATTGGCCCTGGAGTATGGAGTACCTGAATTCAAATCCGGTCTCAGACACTTAATTACCTAGCTGTGTGGCCTTGGGCAAGTCACTTAACTTCATTTGCCTTGCAAAAAAACAAAACAAAACAAAACAACAACAACAACAAAAAGGAAGGGGTTGAATTGCACATACTTTGAAGCCTCTTGGCTGTGCCTGCTTTGTTCTCTTTTCTTTAATATTTAAAGAGCTATCAAATGAAGTTTTTCCCTCATCTGTAAACCATGGCAATGGATTAGATGGCCTTGAAAATCTCCTTCATCTTTATATCTATGATTCTAGAAGCCTATGACTTCTGAGATGGACCAAGAGAGAATTAAGAGCAATTCTTATAAAGAGGAAGAAGTGGGTGGTCCTCCATGGGACCTGTTCAGTAATAGAATGGGCCATCTTAAGAGGTTTCTTGTCATAGGAATTCTTCCATTAATTTTTGACTTCTCAATGCTGGAATACTTAAAGGAGAATTCTCATGGGTTTTAATTGGATTAGGGGGCTGACAAAGTCTTTGTCAGCTCTAAGAATAGATTTCCAAATTTATTCTTTGGGGTCATCATGGAGTAATAGCTTGGACATGGTTCAGACTAGTCACTTAATAAATGATTGCTGGCCTATTGCACTGTATTTAGAGTCCAAATGACTTGATATCAATGTATCCTTCAAATATTTAGCTGTGAGGTAGCCCAGTTTCTTTGTGGTCCAGTTTTCTTTAATTTGGAAAATGGAGGTTGATAATGCTAATAACAATTACTTCACAGGATTATTGACAGAATTCAAAGAAATAGTATTTTTTGAATTCTTATGATAAACGAGTTAAAATATTTTTAAAATAAACCTGAAAAAGGTTATCTAACTGTGATTTATTGTTGCTTTTAATGCAGTCTCATTCCTTGTTTTCACCTCACCACCTACTCTTGTAATTAAAAATGTACAAAAGAGGGGAATTTTTAAAAATATCTACACATTTCTCAAAAGTTAACCGAATAATACTAATGATAAAAACATTCATAAAGGTTTTTAGAGTTTTTAGAGTTTACTATTATTTTAGTAATATTTTAAATGATTCATTTTAATTAATTTTTACTAATATTTTCTCATTTTATCCTCATCACTGAGAGGCAAGCACTGTAATTTTCTACTTTAAGAAAATAAGGAACACTGAGACAGAGAGAATCGCCTAGGGTCATACTCTTAATAAATATAGAAGATAAGATTTCAGCATAGGTCCTTCTGACTTAAGGTCCACGTTGTACTATCCAGGAATGCCTAGAAACTCCTACCTGAGATCACTGGGATTGGACACATTTTTTATAGGAAGCAGAGACTTCAACTTTGTATATAGTGAAATATTGAACATTTCAGCTTGTCTCCGACTGAGAACATGTTTACCTGCGTTCCCTTGTCTGTCATTCTAACCCCCACCCTCAGGAGAGCCAGTACTCATTGCCCAGAGAATTGAAAATCTTCCTGAAAATGCTCCTGTCAGGTGGTGGGAGGAGACAATTGATCTTGTTGTTCTTTTTATTAGCTAACTCCAATCTCACTTTTTCCTTGCCAAGGTAGCTGTGGTCTATAAAAATACAGATGTTGGCAGAGTTCTTCTTTTATTAACCAAGTGCCGGGTGACTTCCTGGCCGCTGATCTTTGGGGAAAAGCCATAAACGATAAACAATCAACTCCAGAGTAGTCGTCTTTTCCCAGCTCTATTAGTTCATCTGCTGGCAGGTACCAACAGAAACAGCTCCCGGGCAAGAAGAAAAGATGGAGGGGGAAAAAAAGCATCTGTCAGGTATAGTTCAGACCTCATTCCCCTTGCCTAACAGCTGTGGCAATGGCTTAATTTGGAGTAACTACAGTTTGTCCCATTTTTCTCTGCTTCTTTCTCCCTCCCACACAAGTCCCAAGTGCTCAAATGTGCTGCCTACACCATGCCTCCATACCTGCAGGACTGAAAGAGCACCCAAGCTGGAGGTGTGAAAGAGAGGAGGTTTGGGGTTTTTTTTATTTGTTTCTGTTGAAATAGCTCATTTATTTGAAATAATGCAAGGTAAGAGTTAGCACCCAAGTTTCTCTGAGGACATCCTTGCCCCCCACTACCAACAGGAAGGTAAAGTCAAAGGAAGGTTTTATAAGGTGGTCCATTTAGGAAGCAAGCATTTTCCTGAGGTTTGTTGTTAGTTGGTAGACCAAGTCAAAATGATGTACAATGTGCAGAATAGAAAATGAGAAACGGATGGGGGGGAGTTACATGCAGATCTAAGGGAGACAGAATAGATATCTCTAGCCTCTTTTTAATCTTTTTAAAGTATTTATTTTTGAATTTTACAATTTTCCCCTTAATTTTGCTTTCCTCCCACCAGCCCCCACAGAAGGCAGTCTGATACTCTTTACATTGATCAAATTGAATGCGTTGAGAGAGAAATCATGTCATTAAGGAAATAATAAAGTATAAGAGATAGCAACATTACAAAATGAGATAACTTTTTTTAAATTAAAGTTAATAGGGGCAGCTAGGTGGTACAGTGGTAAGAGTGCCGGATCTGGAGTCAGGAGGACTTTAGTTCAAATCTGGCCTCAGACACTTAATAATTACCTAGCTGTGTGGCCTTGGGCAAGCCACTTAAACCCATCGCCTTGCAAAAAAAAAAAAGAAACAAAACAACCCCCCCCCCCAAATTGGAAGTAATAGTCTTTGGTATTTGTTCAAATGCCACATTTCTTTCTCTCCATACAGATGGTATTTTTCAATTGCAGATACCCCAAAACTGTCCCTGATTATTGCACTGGTGAGATGAGCAAATCCATTAAGATTGATCATCAATCCCATGTTGTTGTTATAGTATACAATGTTTTTCTGGTTCTGCTCATCTAATATAAATCCTTCTTGTAAATCAGGCTTCTCTGAATTTCCATCACTTCTGATTTCTAATAGAGCAACATAATATGCATATAGCACAATTTGTTCAGTCTCTCCCCAATTAATGGACATTCCCTGCATTTCCAATTCTTTGCCACCACAAACAGGGCTACTAGGAATATTTTAGGACAAGTGTTGTTTTTACCCTTTTCCATTATCACTTCAGGATATAGACCCAGTAGTGCTATTGCTGGATCAAAGGGGATGCACATTTTTGTTGCCCTTTGGGCATAATTCTAAATTGCTCTCCAGAAAGGTTGGATGAGTTCACAGCTCCATCAACAATGTATTAGTGTCCCAGATTTCCCACATCCCTTCCAACATTAATCATTGAGCTTTCTGGTCATACTGACCAGTCTGAGAGGTGTGAGGTGGTACCTCAGAGATGCTTTAATTTGCATTTTTGTAATCAGTAAAGATTTAGACCAATTTTTCAAAAGATTATGGATCACTTTGATTTCCTCATCTGTAAATTGTCTCTGCATATCCTTTGACCATTTGTCAATTGGGAAATGGATATTTTTTTTAACAAATTTGACTCAGTTCTCCATATATTTTAGAAATTAATTCTTTGTCAGAAATAACTAGTTGTAAAAAATGTTTCCCAATTTACTACATTTCATTTACTCTTGATTACAGTGGGTTTTTATGCAAAAGCATTTTAATTAAATATAATCAAAATTATCTAGTTTGTTTTTAATGATGTTCTCCATCTCTTCTTGGTCATAAACTGTTTCTCTTTCCATAAAGCTGACAGGTAAACTATCCCTTGATCTACTAGTTGGCTAATAATATTGTCTTTCATGTCTAAGTCCTGTAACCATTTGGATCTTACCTTGGTAGAGGGTGTGAGATGTTGGTCTAATCCAAGTTTCTGCCTTACTAACTCCAATTTTCCCAAAAACTTTTATTAGAGACTTTTTACTCTTGGGGCTTATCAAATCCAGATTACTATAATCATTTCCTGCTATCTGTTTTGCACCGTCTGTTCAACGAATCCACCATTCTGTTTCTTAGTCAATACCAGACAGTTTTGATGATGCTTTATAATATAATTTTAGATCTGGTAGGGCTAAGCCACCTACTTTTGCACTTTTTTCATTAAATCCCTGGAAATTCCTGACTTTTTAGTTCTCAATATGAATTTACTTAAAATTTTTTCTTACTCATTAAAGTAATTTTTTGGAATATTTATTGGTAGGGCACTAAACAGGTAGTTTATTTTAGGTAGAATGGTCATTTTTCTTATATTAACTTGGCCTATCCATGAGCAGTTGATATTTGCCCAGTGATTTATATCTGATTTTATTTGTGTGAGAAGTGTTTCATAATTGTTTTCATAAAGTTTCTGAGTCTGCCTTGGTAGGTAGACTCCCAATTATTTTATTTTGTTTGATTCTACTTGTAATGGGATTTCTCTTTGTAGCTCTTTCTTCTGTATCTTACTAGTAACATGAAGAAATGTTGAGGATTTTTGAGGGTTTATTTTATAACCTGTGACTTTGCTAAAGTTCCTAATTGTTTCTAGATGATCTTTTAGGATTCTCTAGGTGTACCATAATGTTATCTGCAAAGAGTGAGAGTTTTGTCTCTTCCTTCCCAATTCTAATTCCTTCAATTTCTTTTTCTTCTCTAATTGCTGATGCTAACATTTCTAATACAATATTGAATAGTAGTGGTGATAATGGGCATCCTTGTTTTATCCCTGATCTTATTGGGAATGCCTCTAGCCTCTCCCTGTTGCATATAATGCTTGTTGATAGTTTGAGATACATACTGCTAATTATTCTAAGGAATAATTCATTTATTCCTACACTCTCTAGTGCTTTTAGCAGGAATGGGTGCTGTATTTTTTCAGAAACTTTTTCAGTATCTCTTGATATAATCATATGATTTCTGATAGGTATGTTACTGATGTAATTAATTATACTCATAGTTTCCCCAATATTGAACCAACCTGGTATTCCTGGGATAAATCATGCTTGGTCATAGTGTATTATTGTAGTTATAACTTGATCTAATAACTTTGCTAACATTTTATTTAAGATTTCATCTATATTCATCAGGGAGATAGGTCTGTGATTTTCTTTCTCTGTTTTAACACTTCCTGGTTTAAGTATCAGCACCATATGGTATCATAGAAGGAGTTAGGCAGAGTTCCATCTTTACCTATTTTTCCAATGAGTTTGTATAGAATTGGAACCAATTGTCCCTTAACTGTTTGATAGAATTCACTTGTGAATCCATCAGGTCCTGGAGATTTTTTCTTATGGAGTTCAATAATAGCTTGTTTAATTTCGTTTTCTGAGATAGAGTGATTTAGATATTTAATTTCCTCTTCATTTAACCTGAGAAACATATATTTTTATAAATATTCTTCCATTTCACATATATTTTCAAATTTATTGGCCTACAGTTGGACAAAATAATTCTGAATTATTACTTTAATTTCTTCCTCATTGGTGGTGAGTTTCCCTTTTTAATTTATGATACTAGCAATATGGTTTTGTTCTTTCTTTTTTAATTAAATTAACTAGAGGTTTATCAATTTTATTTTTTTCATACAACCAGCTCTGTTTTATTTATTAGTCCAATAGTTTTCTTGCTTTTGATTTTATTAATTTCTCCTTTTATTTTTAAATTTTCTAATTTGATATTTAATTGGGGGATTTTTAATTTGTTCTTTTAAAAAAAATTTTAGGGGTGTGTGTGTGTGTGTGTGTGTGTGTGTGTGTGTGTGTGTGTAGTTCACTGATTTCCTCTTTCTCTAATTTACTCATGTAAGCATATAAAGATATAATATGTTCCATGACAACTGCCTTGGCTGTATCCCACAAGGTTTGATATGTTGTCTCATTATTGTTATTATCTAGCATGAAATCATTAATTCTTTCCATAATTTGTTGTTTGATCTACTCATTCTTCAAAATGAGGCTATTTATGGGGCAGCTAAGTAGCAGATTAGATAGAGCACCAGCCCTGGAGTCAGGAGTACCTGAGTTCAAATCCAGTCTCGGATACTTAATAATTACCTAGCTGTGTCTTGGGCAAGCCACTTAACCCCATTGCCTTGCAAAATCCTAAAAAATAAAATGAGGTTATATAATTTCCCTTAGTTTTAGGTCTATCTCTCCTTGGCCCATTATTGCATGTGATTTCTCTAGCTTCTTTTTCCCCAAATCTTCTCCATTGGATAATTTTATTCCTTCCAGATGGGGAAACAGTAGGATGGGGTCAGAGACCTCCACTCTATTTTCTTCAAAAAGAAGGGGGTACATGGCAGCTAGGTGGCACAGTGACCCTGGAATCAGGAGGACCTGAGTTCAAATCCAACCTCAGACACTTATTACCTAGCTATGTGACCTTGGCCAAATCACTTAACCCCATTGCCTTGAAAAAACAAAAAGAAAAAATAAGAAGGGGGTATCATGCCAAAGTATATCTATCCACTTCCTTAAATAATTTTCATCTATAGGATATGATTAAACTCAATCTTACTTCTAAATGCTTTTTCACTTTTAGGTTGTAAGGGTACCCCAATCTCATATCCATATTTTCAACACTTTTCTACCCAATACCAGTATGTTGACAAATATACACAGAAAATAGCAAAGAAATTCATTTATTTAAATCATAGTAAAACAGAAAGTATACATGTGAGAAAAACTACTTGACTATAGAGAGTGAAGGAGTTCTTCCATTTGGAACAAAGTAGCCCAGAACAAATGCGATATTCTCTATGTGGAATATTCCCCAATTCTCTGGTGTATTGTACTAGGGGATAAGGAAATGAACAAGAAAGCCCAGGCCTCTCCTAGCTTCAGTAACCTGAAGTAGGGTTGGCTTCTTCCAGTCTTCTAGTAAAATGGGAAGCCAGGAGAATCCATGTTAAAAAAAAAGACTGAAATGAAACCAATTCCAAAAGGGTCCTGAAAAGTCTTAAAGGGGAACTTCATTTGAAGAGTTTCAACGAAAGAAAGATGAGTCTTTGGAAAATTCCAAAGAGAACTCTTTTTTTCAAAGTCCATAAAGGAATAGGCAACTTTCCATTTCTTTAAATGCTCAATAACTCTGTCTCAAAGGCAGAGCATGCATCTCCACCAGTAGAGTGAGAATTCCATACCAATTGGCTTTGACAGAGAAATTAAAAAAAATTAGAAACAGCTATTTCTGAAATAGTTTTAGATCTAAGATTAATGGAATGTGAACTGGATTGAGAACAAGAAATATCTCTTTGGGTTCAAGTACTAATATGACATAGGGACTCCGTGATGACTGAGAAGTTCATTGAATTTTCAGTGGGTCCAAGTTGTTTTGTAAAACTAAGACCAAATAATACAGATGAGATTCTCATTGGTGAAGAGGGTTTTGTTAAAAGTCAAATCAGAAAAATAACTAATTTCTTACTCTCTCTCTCTCTCTCTCTCTCTCTCTCTCTCTCTCTCTCTCTCTCCTCTGCTTCAGACTCCAACTCTGTGTATATGTATATGTATGTATATATGTGTGTGTGTGTGTGTGTGTGTATACCTATCATCTATTTGTTCATCTATTTATAGCTTTGTCCATCCATCTGTCAGTCCATCCATATCTCTCTATAAGCTATTTCATATATTTATATCTTTTTAAAGTGATTTTAGGTCTGAAGCTTCTTTTTTTCTAAGAAGCATATCCAGTGCATACATTTTTATACCGTATATGTAATTTTATCAAGGAAAGGCTCTTCCTAAATGGGGATATTCTCTTTGCAACTGATGAAAATTAGATCCCTTCAACTTTGATTTACAGCCTTCCAGGGTCACCTACAGCTACTGAGAATATAACTACTTGGCAGAATATCTCCTTTGGTTGTGAGGTCCATGATTCCTGGCTCTCTTCCAAACTTAGTTATCATGTCATCACTTCTCTTTTCCTTTAATATTATTTATTCTCCCATGTGTCTTGCCACCCTACTTCATTTTAAGCTCTTCCATCCTTTCTTTATTTCTTGCTTTCTTGTTTTTTTTCCTCGTTTTCTTCCAATCTTCCTGACTCTAATGTCAGCTATCTATCTGCTACGTGTAGGAGCTTCTCTTCTCCTTTAGTAGACATCATTTTTATGCAAGAATTTCTTCAACTGTCAAATGCATATGAGGTTCCTACCTAATTCAACAAATATTTTATTATTAATAATTTATTATAGTTTTAGACAAAAATTCATATAATGAATATAACTGCTATTTCAATCACTGAGAGATGTTGAGATGACCATTATTACTTCAGACATTTCTCTCTGGTTTCCTCTTCCTTGATCAACTTAGCTCCCACATCATTGACCTTGCCTTAGAGGCTAACTCCCTATATTCTCTCCATCACCTCGATAGCCAGTCACCTCAATAGCACATGTGCCTTTTCCTCCATCCCTTCCCTTCCTCCCCACTTTTGATGGTTCATGATCAAAAGAAGCCATGATCAAATCAACTCCATCACTCGTCCAGAATGGAGCATGTCAATCTATTCCCCTAAGACCCTACTTACCATCCACAGTAAGATTATCAATGTTATTGCCTTGGCAAATACTACTCATTGTGTTTTTACCTAATAAGAGTTTAAGATCAATGAAACAAACTGGGTATTCAGCTTTCATTTTTAAAATTCTGTGTTCCAAATTTTTCTATATCTTTCCCTTCCTCCTTTTCCTCCCTCCTCATCCAGACAGCAAGTAATCTGATATAGTTTATATATGTACTATCATGTTAAACATATTTCCATATATTATAATAGAAGAATCATAGCAAAAGGCGAAAAACATAACAAAGAAAAACAATGAAGTATAATAGTGTACTTTGATCTTCATTCTATAGTTCTTTTACTGTATGTAGATGGCATTTTCCATTATGTCTTTTGAAATTGCTTTTGATCACTGGATTGCTGAGAAAAACATCTATCTTAGTTAATCATCACACAATGTTTCTGTCACTGTGTACACTGTTCTCCTGGTTCTGCTCATTTCACTCAGCATCAGTTTGTGTAAATCTTCTGGGTTTTTCTGAAACTACTTGCTCATGGATTCATATACAATCATAGCATTCTATTGTATTCATATACCTGAACTTGTTTACCCATTCCTAAATTGTGGGTGATCTTCTCACTTTCCAGTTCTTTGCCAAATCAGAGGGAGATAACTATTAAGATTTTTATACATGCTGGTTCTTTTTATGATTTCTTTGGGAAAAAGACTTAACAGAGTTATTGCTGGATCAAAGGGAAGTACGGTTTTATTGTCCTGTGTGAATAATTTCAAATTGTTCTCCACAATGTTTAGATCACTTCTCAATTCCACCAGTATTGCATTAATATTCCAGCTTTACTACATTCCCTCCAACATGTATCATTTTCCTTTTCTGCCACATTAGTCAGATTGATAAGCGTGAGGTGGTATCTCAGAGCTTTTGTAATTTGCCTGTCTCTAATTAATAGTGATTGACAGCATTTCAAACTATGGCTATCTTTAATTTCTTCATCTGAAAACTTCTTATTGATATCCTTTGACCATTTATCACTTGAGGAATGACTTGTATTGTTATACATTTTACTTAATTCTCTCTATATATTAGAACTTAGGTCATTATCAGACACACTATCTGTATATACTTTTTTTTTTAAAGTTTTTGCAAGGAAATGGGGTTAGGTGATTTGCCAAGGGTCACACAACTAGGTAATTGTTAAGTGTCTGAGGCTGGATTTGAACTCAGGTCCTCTGACTCCACTGGGCCACCTAGCTTCCCCCCACCCACCCAAGAAGACACTATCTGTAAAAAATGATTTCCCCATTTTCTGCCTTCCTTCTAACTGTGATTGCATTTGTGTAAAACATTTTAATGTAATTTAATGTAGTCAAAATGATCCATTTTGCATTTTATAACATTCTCTCTTTCTTTTTTTTGGTGACAATTCTTTTCTCCATCCATCAGACAAGATATTTATGTCTGTATTTATATCCCTAGCACTTAGCACAATATCTGTACCACAAATAAATTTATAAAATTTTATTCAGTGCTTCAATTACTCATCAGGCTTAAAGGATGTGAAAATGCTTTATTAATCTTGGATATTAAAATCATGTGGCCAAATGATCACTGCAACATGTCACAGAACATGGGTTCTGACCCTAACTATGGGACGTTTTATTAGTTTCTGCCCCTCTCTGGAAGTCAGTTGCCTCATGTGTAAAATGAAGGAGTTGGATTAGGTGACTCTTGAAGGTCTTTTCAACTTTACATCAGAAACTCCACTAGTATTATCAGAAGCATTACTCCTCTAGTAAAATTCTCCCTTCATTGATAGTGATTTGATGTTCATCATTTCTCTCATGTTATCACATGATGAAACTCTTTGTATTATCTCAGACAAGATCCAAATACACTAACTTGTGCATCAAACTTCACATTCAATTCCTTCTTGTGTAATTGTGTAAGTTTATACTTTCCTTAAAGAAAAGAAGACTTGGGGAGCATGATAGCTGCCTTCCTGGATGTGATGGTTTCTCCTGTGCTTGATCTGCTTGACACCAGAGGGAAGACCCAGAAACAGTAAGGGAAGCTACAAAGAAGCAGATTTAGGACTGATGCTTAGGGGGGAAAAATAACATCAACAAATACATGAGCAAACGTCCAGATGAAAATTGCCATTTCAATGTGAAATGGATTTTCCAGAATGATGGTGAAGTTCCCCCCTCCTTAGAGGTCATCCAGTGCAGAGTAAATGACCAAATGTCTGGTTTATTTTAGCTGTGCTTTTTTACGTGTGGTTTGAAAAGGGAGAAGTATAGACAGATAAACTAGATAAAATGAGCATAATTCCAGATATTATAGTTGATGCTTTTTGTATTTAATACTTAAAGAAACTTAATAGAGTGGGTACAGTGCTGGGTTTGGGGTCAAGAGGAACTTGGACTTAAATCGCACCTCGGAGAGTTGAAATAAGTCACATTTAGACCTGCTTTGAACCATTCCCATTTCTGGAAGATTTATCTCTTCTAGGAAGTTAGGAATGACTCCCATCATCATTCTGTACAATTCTCTCTGCCTTGCTCTCTCTCATTTTTAGTTTCTTCCCATCCATTGACTCTACCTTCCTTCTGATTTCAGACATGCTCAGTCAGGCCAAACAAATATAATGTAACAGTATCTCAAATCTCAGATTTGGGAATAGTGTCAGAATCTATCTATTTGTGAAAAAAAAAATCTAAAGAGGCTCATCTATTATCTGAATCAAAAAGTAATCCCCCTTTTACCTCCCCATATTTTGCCCATACATCAACCCTCAATATGTCTCATTCTACTGCAAATTTTTGTTTCTGATTTTTTGGGTCACTCAAAATTATTTCTCTGGCTCTTCTTTCACATATTTGTCTCTCATATAATTGAAGACAGCTATCACAGCCTATCAAGTTTCATACCTACCTATGTATTTTTTCTTTATCATCCATAACTACAAATAACATTTTATACTAGTAACTTATTTTTTCTCATCTTTAGTATTTCCACTAACTTGTAAATTTTAAGTGTACTTCTGTAATAGGAGTGACGACATTTGTCCTTCATTTTCAAAGAATACTGTGGCATCAGGGGCCGTGATGCCATGACAAGCACATGAATTGGATTTGAGTGAGGGGGATTGTGCTAAGTCAACAGCCTCACTTCCTCATCCAGAATCATCTGGATCCAGTTGGCCAGATATGGGTTAGGATGACTTGGATATGACCCTGGATGTGAGGTTGTCAGGGTTAATGATTGGCCCAGGGTCACACAGTAAGTGGTAAGTATCTGAGGATGGATTCGAATTCTAGTCCTCCTAAATCCAAGATCAGTGCTCTATCCACTGCACCATCTAATTAACCTTGTAATTGGAGTTAGATATAAGGTGGGAATAATACCCCACCCTAGTTCCATATACAGTCACTCCAATCTGGCAGAAGGGAGCATATTCCCTCCCCTTAAGAATCAATCTTTTTAACTTTTGATTGAATAAATCCCTTAGTAAAAGGTGGATACAACCAGGGAGTTCTGGTTGATTCATCTTGTGTATCTCCATATCCCAGACCTAGAATAGGGACTCCATCATGAGAGACTGGCCTTTCAATAACTAGTTTATAGCCCACTCAACAAATTTAAAGGGAGAAACAGCTTCTGCTTTCATGATTGTTCCCTTTTTTTGGAACATGAGCTTTGAGCCTCAGTCAGCTAGCTCTGCCTTCCCTTGGTGCAGTTGGGATCAGATCCCTGGCAGATATGGCAGCTACTCCCACATAAAAATACAAACATATGCTTTTATTTCTGAGTCCAGTGTATATTTTTGAGTAGAGAAAATAACTATTTTAGTTGATCTTTCCACTTTCCTCATCTCCCTTGAGGATCGAGAGTTCTGAAGTTGGTAAGATGTCCTGGGGTATCTTAACAGTAAGAAACAATTTCTTGACTTTTATGGGTGAGAAGTTATATCTCATTGGAGGATGATCACAGTAACTCACCAGCATCTACAGAATCAAGTGGGAAATTCTCTACTTGACTATTAGTCTCCCAAACCTAGTCTCTTCCTACTTAACTAGTATTTTACAACTTATTCGCCTCCTTCCCCTAAGAACTCTTCCAACCCACAAACTGATCTTGTTTCTCAAAGACAATACTCCATCAGCTGACTGACATAAGTTTTTATTTTTTTTGGTTTATTTGTTTTATATTATTACAATTAACTTTAATGAGAGTAAACATAACCCTCCTCCCCCTCAAGAAGATGAGAAACCTCAACAATAGTGAGAGAGTTAGGGGCAGCTATGTGGCACAGTGGCTAGAGCACTAGCCCTGGAGTCAGGAGTACTTGAGTTCAAATCCAACCGTGGACACTTAATAATTTCCTAGCTGTGTGGCCTTGGGCAAGCCACTTAACCCCATTTCCTTGCAAAAAACCTAAAAGACAAAAACAAAAAAAAGAATGGTGAGAGAGAAAAAAGATGTACTTCAGTCTGTGTTCAGATTCCAATGTCTCTGTCTCTGGGGTCAGTTGCCTTCTTCATCATGAGTCCACCAAAGAAGTTGCTTCAATATTTTTCCCACAGATGCTATTTCTAGCTGTGTTTCCCTCCACTCTATTCCTTCCCACTTTCATCTATTCCATTCCCTCTCTCCTTTCATCCTGGCCCTGTCCAAAAGTGTGTTGTATCTGAGTACCTTCTCCCATGATCTTCCTTCTCTTCTATCACCTACTCACCCCTTCCCTGCCCCATTCCCCCTTATCTCATATCTTTCTTCTCATTTTCTCCAGGGTAAGATGTACTTCTATACCCTGTTAAGCTTGTATGTTATTTCCTCTCTGAACCATTTCTGATGAGTGAAGGCTCACTCATTTCCACTCCATTGAAAAAAGCTTTTTCTTGACTCTTATGTGAAATTTCTTAGCCTCCTTCTTCCTCTCCTTTCTCTTCCCTTTATCACCCATTGACTCTATCTTATTACTATATTAAACCATTATATTAATCTCCTTCCTGTGCCTTCTAACTCTATGCTCCTTCTAACTGCTCTTATAAATGAGAAAGTTCATATGAGTTATCAGTATCTTCTTCCTATACAGGAATCAAACAGTTCAATATCATTAAGTTCATCACAATTAGTCCTTCTCATCCACCCCCTCTATGGTTCACCAGAGTCCTGTATTTGGAGATAAAATTTTCTGTTCAGCTTTGGTTGTTTCAGAAGGAAAGTTTGAAAGTCCCCTGTTTGATTGAAAGTCCATTTTTCCCCTGAAAGAAGATGTTAATTTCTTCTGGGGAGTTGATTCTTGGTTGTAAACCAAGATCTTTTGCCTTCTGGAATATCATATTCCAATCCCTATGAGCACTTTATGTAGATGCTTCCAGATACTGTGTAACCCTGACTATGGAGCCTCGGTCATTGAATTATTCGTTACTGGAAGCTTTAAGTATTTTCTCTTTGACTTGGGAGTTTTGGAGTTTGGTCATAATATTCCTTGAAGGTTTTCTTTGGGATCTCTTTCAGGAGGTGACCAGTGAATTGCCTCCATTTCTATTTTATCCTTTTCTTCTAGGAACTCAGGGTAATTTTGCTGTTATTATTTCTTGAAAAATGAAGTCTAGGGTCTTTCCTGGTCATGACTTTCAGATAACCCAATAATTCTTAAATTATCTTTTCTGGATCTGTTTTTGAGGTCAGTTGTTTTTCCCATGAGATAGTTCACATATTCTTCTACTTTTGAGGTTTTTTTGGAATAGTTTTATTTCTTCCTGAGTTCTTGCAAAGTCATCAGTTTCCTTTAGTTCCATTCTGCATTTGAAGGAGTAATTTTCTTCAGAGAGCTTTTTTATCTCCTTTTCCACCCAAGCAATTCTGCTATTTGAGGCATTCTTCTCCTCATTTACTTTTGGTGTTGCTTTTCCAATTTGGCCTAAACTGGTTTTTAATATGGTATTTTATTCATTATTTATTTTGTATTTCTTTCACAAAGCTGCTTTTTTTGGTTTTCATGATTTATCTGCAACACTCTCATTTTTCCTCTCAATTTTTCCTCCACCTCCTTTAATTGCTTTTCAAAGTCCTTTTTTGCACTCATACATAACTTGAGCCCATTTTCTATTTCCCTTGGAGGTTTTGTGTACAGATGTTTCAATTTTATCATCTTTTGAATCTTCCATGTGAACAAAATAATTTTATATGGTCAGATTCTTCTTCTGTTGTTTAATCATTTCCTCAGTCTATGACTGATTTCCCGGAACTTCCAAAACTTTGAGGGATTTTGGGGACACCCCACAGCAACCTTAATTCCTCCAACATCTGAAAGGCTCTGACTGCTCTGGTCAGTGGATGACCATAGGCTCTCCCATCTGTCCTGGAGCTGTGAGGAGTTATGGTGTTGTGGGGGCTCAGACTTCAACCTGGATCTGAGTATGGGCAAACAGCAGAATCCTGCCCCAGGGAGAGCAGGCGACCTCTGCAGTCTCCCCTAACCCCTTTACTGTCTGTGGACTGTGCTCTAGTGTCTGTGGACTGTGTTCTGTAGGTACAAGCTGGCTTCCCTAATTTCCGCTACAAGTTCTCAGTGCAGGTCTGCTCTGAGGCTGCCACTTGCTTAGCACTCACTCTGGTGTGGCAGAGTTCTCTCACCACCCATTGAAGCTGTTCCCCATGATCCCTGGGCCAAAAAGTCTGGAAACCACCCTATCTACCACTGACCTAGGTACTGCCAGGGATTCTAGGTATTTAGCCTGGCTGCTTTGCCCTATGAATGTGTAGAAGCTTTTTACAACACTCAGTACCGGTGGAACAGACCTTTCCTGTGAAACACCGAAGTTGTCTTGGACTGGGAAATTGTATTACTCAGTTTTTGTGTGGGTTCTTCCCCTCTAAATTTTGGCCAGGTCATAATTTGACAGCTTTTGGAGTTTGGGGGGCAATGAGCTTCTGGGAATTCCTGCCTTCACACACCCATCTTGGCTCCAACCTCGGTATGAACAGCATTATTGCTTTTTGGACATAGTTTCATATTACTCTTCACAATAGCTGGATCTATTCTCAACTCCACCAGCAATGAATCAATATCCCAGTCTTCCTACAACCTTTCCAATGTTGATCATTTTCCCTTTTTTCTCATCTTCACCAATCTGATAGATATGAGATTATATATCATTGTTGTTTTAATTTGTATTTCTCTAATTAATAATGATTTGGAACATTTTTTCATATGAGTAAACATAACTTCAATTTCTTCATTTGAAAATTATTTATAATCTTTGACCATTTATCAATCAAAGCTGCTGAGTTTTAAGTAAAATGTAAAAGTCAGCTACTCTGAGTTTAACTTCATCACCATTCTTTCCAACCCACCATATAGGATTTGACCTTTGTGCCAAGAGGATTCCTTGCTCCCTATATGATATTGGAGATGCAAACTGAGCTCCACAAGAAGATGAGCTACTCTGGGATTTATCTCTATGATTCATGGACATCCCAAAGGTAGGCCTTCTTCCCTAATCCCATTCAATCTAATTCAGGAGATAGTGGAGGCATTTTGGCAGAGGAGAGAAGAGAGGACTCTAAGATAGTTCTTTAGTCCTAACAGACAGAAGTTCCTATTGATCAAATTGATCAAAATTGATCAAAGCCAAGTGTCAGAACCTCTACTTCTTGGCTGCCCCTTCTTCATCACATCATTTACCCTTTTTGAACTCAGATTTCTTATTCAAAGAATGAAAACAAAGCTATGGATACAAAATGCTTCAAATGTTTACTGCAAGCAAATAATTTTCACAGTTATAATATGTGGTTTAGAGAAGGATAAGGAGAGTTTTCTTGTTCTTTAGAAACATTTGCAACCAATAGTTTTCTGAAGCCTTGACAATATTTGTGAATTTCCACTTTGAGAGATGATTTTGCCAACCTGATGGATGGGAAATATAACCTCATAAGAGTTTTAGTTTTTATTCCTTTAATTGTCAATAATTTAAAGTATTTTTATATGATTATCAATAACTTGGCTTTTATCCTCTAAAAACTGCCTATGCATGTCTTTAGTGATAAATCAAGTGCAGTTCAATGTCTCAGTTGTCACTGATTCTTCTGCTTTTGGGTTTTTCTTGGCAAAGACACTGAAGTGGTTTGCCATTTTCTTCTCATTTTACAGATGAGAAGATTAAGGCAAAAGGGGTCAAGTGACTTGGCCAGCATGGTACAGCTAGTAACTGTCCAAGGTCAAATTTGAACTCATGTCTTCCTGACTCCAGTTCTGGCTCTCTATTCAATGAGTCATTTAGCTACTCCAAATTGGGTTATATCTTCTTCAGTCATGTGTGACTTTTCATAGCTCTGTGGACTCTACTCTCCTTATTGTTTTCTTGGTAAAAATACTGAAGTGATTTGCTATTTCCATCTCCAATGATTTAACTCAGAAGTTAAGTGACTTGCCCAGTGTCACACAGCTAGTAAGTATCTGAGGTGAGATTTGAATTCAGGTCTTAATAATTCCAGGCCCATTGCTCATTCAAGTACCTACCTGCTTCCTAGGTTATCAATTAGACATCAATTATTATTATAAATTTGATTCATTGAACTATAATATAAAAAAGACATTTATCAGAGAAATTGCTGTTTTTCCCTCTTTACTGCTTCCTTTGTAATTTTGGTTGCAATAGTTTTGCATGTGCAATGTCTTTTAAAAATGATATCTTTAAATTAAAATGTTATAATATTGAAAATGCATTATAATATAATCAAAATGATCCATTTAATATTCTGTGAATTTCCCTATCTCTTTTTACGCATGTAGTCTTCCTCCATCCATAAATCTGAAAGGTATGTTCTTCCTCTCTTTTGCACCGATTTGGAACTTTCCTTTGTATATAATGTGAGATGCTGGTCCATACTAAAATTTCTGCCAGGCCATTGTCTATTTTTTCCAGAAGTTTTTATCCATGTAAAATGAATAGAGCACCAGCCCTGGAGGCAGGAGGACCTGAGTTCAAATCTGATTCAGACATTTAATAATTACCTAGCTATGTGACCTTGTGTAAGTCACTTAACCCCAACTGCCTTGCAAAAACAAAAACAAAAAAAAAAAACAGAAGGTTTTATCCAATTATAATTCCTTTCTACAGGAGCTAGGGGAAAAGGTTTCTTTTGGAAATCCTGATATTCTTCTGCACATCAGCATGTGGGAAAATAGAACAAGTCTTAGATTTAAAATCAGAAGACCTGGATTTGAATCACATTTCAAAAACTATAAAATCTTGGTCAAATCACTTTACTTTCCTGAGCCTATTGCCTCAATTTCAAATATGTGCATTATAATAATTTAAGACAATTTAGGACTTTCATAATCCATAAGGCATTTCATAAATATAAGATATCACTGTGGCTCTTATGATGATGAACTGAGAGATCAGGAATAGGGTGAGATTTTCCTTATGTTGTTGTTTCAGTTCCCTTCCTTGGCATTTGGGCAGAGGGAAAGAATTTAGATTACTTAAGCAAACACAGGGTAATATGAGTTGAAAATGTGAAACCAGTCATTCCATCAGGGTACTTTCTGGTTGATTTTGTTGTAGAATTGAGAAGAAAAGATGTTTTCATTTTGTGACACATTAATCAATGGTGATTAATAAATGCACCTGAATTGAACTTAATTGAATTCTGTTAAGTAGATTTGGACAGTCCCATAGCACAAGCCAGTGTCCCCAGGTGTGAAAACTAACAAATTAGTTTAAGAGAGTCCTGCAATGGAAAACAAGTCTCTTGAATGTGACTCAGGAAGAGACCTCTGTATGGTAGGGTGAAGCTCTGGCCCTAAAAAGTATCAGGAGTCAGATGTGACTGAAAAACTTAACTGAGAAATCACAGGTTCTGAGAGTTTTGTAGAGGTTCTTCCATGAATTCACTGTCACAATCAAGCCCCCCCCACATATAGTCACACGGACATGCACATACATACATACACACATGCACACATACAGACAGGAACACACAAACACACTCATACATATATACACATGCTTTCACACTCACACTCACACAATACAGACAGACATACTCACACCCTAACACATATATACACACATTCAAATGCATCTATGAATACACATCCACACACATGTACCCATATACACCTAGGAACACATATACACACATACACACATATAAACACACAGGTACACACATATACACAAACATAAATACATACTCACACACTCCTACACACACACACACACGCAATTAAACAATCTCAACTCACACAATACAGACATATTTACACACTAACATAGATATACATACACAAACACACCTATGCAACACAGTCACACACTTGCACACATGTGCACATATGCACACACATGTACACACTAACACACGTGTGTACACATGCACAGAAATATGCATACATACTCATATACTCTCCTAAACATATGCATGCTTGCCCATTCACACTCACACAATACAGACATATTCATACAATGCAGATATACATGCACAAACACACCTGTGCATTCACACACACCCATGTGCACATAGGCACACATATGTACACCCATTCACACACAGGAACACAAATATACACAAACACACTCATACATATGCCCTCTCCTACATACACACATGATTATACACTCTCACACTCACACAATACAGACACACTCACACACTAGCACAGATATATACACACAAACACATCCATGCATACACATTCACACACACTCACAATATCCACCCATGCTCACACACACACACATACACACAGACACACTCCTCTTGGAATCTAGACTTCTGTAAAGTCAGTGGGAAGTGAAAGCTAGAAGTGCACCTCAGTAATAGTGGCGGCCACGAAGGAAGAACTGAATAATTCGGGGTTCTAGGGCAGTTCTCTAGGCACTGGCTTCAGAACTGACACAGATCCCAGAGACTCTGCCCCTGCTCAGTACATTCCTGTTCAGAAACCAAAGAAGATTTGATATCCAAAAGCAGCAAGTTTCATTCAGAGTTTTCCACGTTATTTTAGCTGTATATTTTACTTTTCTTAAATACCTGGAGAAATGTTCTCAGAGTTTTGATAAAGAGCTCTGCATCCACTCTGCCATTTAAGGCTCCCCAAAAGCCCCAGTTTTAAATATGAGATAAAGTGACCTACTCAGAGACACGAAGTCAAGGATTGTCTAGGACAAGACTCAGCTTTCTGTCTTTTGGATTCCTATCACTACAGTCTACCTACTAAGCCATATTTACTAAATGATAGAAAGTTGAATTGTTTTCTTGTCCCACCTTCCAGGAAGAGAACAGGAAGTCCAGAAATGTGCCTTAGCATTCCTCAGGATCCTTCCCAGAGACATAGCAACAAGACAAGTTGAAGGGTAGAGGGAAACAGACAATAAGAGATTAGTGTTAGCTACCTAAACATTTTTGTAATATAAAGATCAGTTCTTTTATCCCTCTCTCCCATTTGCTTTAACTGGCCATGCCTCCTTTTGTGTTTTAAAGACCCTATTGGCATCTTCTAGAATGACAGTAGCTGCCATGGACCAGTCACAGGGCCATTTTTTTAGCTTGATTAGACTTATTCTGATAGGATGTATCAGAAGTGGATCATGAAGCTAGATCTACATTATCCCCAAATGCCAAGTCTCCATCCCAAGAGATAGTTAATGAAACTTTTATTTATTGTAGTTGATTCAAAAAACCCAAATGCTTCTCCAGTCCATCAATAGATCTATGATGGGTCTTAACTAGATAATTTCTATTGCCTTGTGTTCAGAATGCAATCTGATTCTGATTTCCCATCTAATACAATTATTTTTCATGCCTTCCCATGAATTCTCCAAAACCTCAAGGGAGCCTTCCTTTAGGTCACTGAAACTTGATACTCATGATGTACACATAGATACAGCATTGGTAATTGCATATCTTTTCATTTGTTCTCATTACCTGACTAGTTCATCTTCTTTTCTGGTTATATCACTTAATGATATCCTTCATCTGCTCCCTATAAACAATTCTCCATTGAAATTATGCCTAAGACTCTTCCTACTTATGCCCACAAAAGTCTCCCCATTAATGGGTTTTTATTGTCTAAAGTAGAATTTTGATTCCTTGAAGCCTATGTCAGTTGGTTTTTAATAGCCATAGAACACCAATGGAATAAGAGTGAGAGTAAACAGATTATTATCCTTTAACTAGAAATTATAATAGTATAATTAGGAATTGGACCTCGATTTCATTGTAATGGAAAATTTCCTAGTTAGGAAAATCCCTTTACTAAAACAAATCCACACCTTTTCTTTTCTAGAACTTATATTCTTAAAGAATTATACAGGCAGTCATTTATCCAGGTCATGTTTGCATGTCAGAGGCAGGATATGAACCCTAGTTTGTCTGCTGCAAGGCCATCCATGCTCCCTCTCTGGTAATCATAATCAAACCCTGAAATGTAGGGTGAAAATCCAGGTCATTTGGGAGCACTCTCCACTTCATTCTTATTTATCCTCTCATTCATTTAGAATTGTTCTTTCCTTCTAATTTGTACTTTTTTCCATCACTAAGTTTATTAAATATTAAGTATCTCTTTTCTGCAAAATAACATTTGCCTTTGTAGATTGTTCTTAACTATAAAACATTAATTTTGGCAGAGATGTCATTAAGTATTAATGTCTTTGCTAGTCAATATTTAATATATACATATCCTTCCTAAAGATAAAATTATTGGTATGAAATATTCATCCCAAACTTCACCTGGGTAGCACTGAATTACATTTGAAATGAGACTGTATAAGATGCTAATGCATTTGCCTACCATAGGAGAGCTAACAGATGATACGGCACCTAGTGTTAGTGCGGGAATGACTCTATATGGCTCGCTTTGCAATATCATTGCACCTAGTTTTACTGAGGGCTGGACCTCTCCTTTCCTTTCTCAGTTATTTCTGTCTCACATGTTTTTTTCTCCGTCTCTCTCTCTCTCTCTCTCTGTCTCTCTTTTTCTGTCTCTGCTTCTTTCTCTCTGTCTGTCTCTGTCTGTCTCTCTTTTTCTGTCTCTGCTTCTTTCTCTCTGTCTGTCTGTCTCTGTCTCTCTTTTTCTGTTTGCTTCTTTCCCTGTGTCTCTTTCTGTCTCTCTCTCTCTCCCTTTTTCTGTCTTTGCTTCTCTGTCTCTCTCTCTCTGTCTCACTCTCTGTTTCTCTGTCTCTTTGTCTCTCTCTGTCTCTTTGTCTCTCTCTCTCTCTCTCTCTCCCTCTCCTCTCTCCCTCCTTCCCTCCTTCTGTCTCTATCTGCTTCTTCCACTGTGTCTCTGTCTCTCATGAAACTTCTTCTCTGGTTAAGTTCAACTATTATTCCAGACATTGTATACAGATAACTGCCACATCTTCATTCACAGGGACACAATAGGAATGAATTCTGTGATTTCAGTGGTTCATAAACTCACAGGGGAGGACATTCTCTCTCAGTTGGTGCACACCTTCTCTGAAACATTTTCTTAGAAAGCTAGCTAGAGTAATGATTTCAAACTTAAATAGAAATCAAATCCACTAAGCAGTTCCTAAGATCTTTGATAGTCTGGCACATTTTGACTTAGAAAACCACAGCATTGTTTATGTTCAATTGTATTTTTATTTCTTTTTTTCTTTTTCTTTTATCTCTCTTTTTTGGCTTTTTGTTAGGCAATAGGAATTGGGTGACTTGTCTAAGGCCATACAACTAGGTAATTCCTAAGTGTCTGAGGCTGCAATTGAACTCAGGCCCTCCTGACTCCAGGGTCAGCGCTCTATCCACTGAACTACCTAGCTGCCCCTTTATCTTTGCTTTGCTCAATATTTTTCAATTATATTTAAATGTCATTCTAGAAACGATGGGGAGGATAATACCCTCCTATAGCTGAACCCTCTGGTATAGATTACTGAGCAGTTTAGTGACTTGCCCATCACATCACCAATATATAACAGAGACTGAGAATTCCAGGTTTTCTGAAATTGCCATCAGCTCTCTTTCCACTAGACTGGACTACCTCTGGGCCAGAGCCACATCACCAGACTTTTATCTCCAGATGCCCATGAGGCAATAAGAAATGACTCAGAGAAAATGCCATCTGGAGATTCCCAGGTGTTGTAAACTCAACCCTCTCTCATCTTTGCCTTCAGCACTCAAAACCCACTCTTCTGCCCAACTCATTTGTTTATATTAAGGGGGACACTATTCTTGCTGTGCCTTAAGTTCCATCTTGGTATGATCTTTGAATCTTCCCTTTTTCTCATCTACCATATCAAATCAAGTGCTATTTTATTGCTTCTACAGCATCTCTTGGATCTGCTCAAGCTTGCATTTATTCTATTCTATTTATATTTATTATATAAAATATATAATATTTTATATTATATTATATTTATTATATTCTACATATATACATGCCTATATATATGTATATATATATATATATATATATATATATATATATATCCACACACACACACACAGAAAGAGAGTCACAGAGACAGAAAGGGACAGAAGCAGAGGCAGAGTCAGAGAAAGACATACATAGACAAAGCCAGCCAGCCAGCCAGACAAAAAGACAGAGAGGGAAAGAGAGACAGACAAACAGACAGACACAGACTGAATGGTCCATATACTAGTGCTGATTCACACTTCTATCTTTCCTGGAGTGAGGTAATTTATCCTAATTGTTTCCTTGTTTGGGAGAAAGAAGACATGCAGCACAAGAAAATACACAGAACTTTTGGGATGAAACGCAAAGTCATTGAAACCAAGTTCAAATTCAACCTATGCCTTTTAGTATCATAGTTACTTTGGGGAAATCACTGACCTTTCTGGGCCCCAATTTTTTTACCTGAAAAACAAAGTCCTTAGTCCTTAGCTCTCTTTCTGATCTGGATCTACGATTCAATTGTTCTCTTCCTCAGCCTATAAAGCCAGTGGATACTTTCTTATTCCTGAAGCTCAATACTAACCTTGTGTTTCTTCCATTCTGGAAGTCTCAGGGCCATTCAGAAATGAGAATTCATTTGCTTTCTTCTCCAGACCATAGTCAGGAAGCATTTCTGATGATGGAGTTCTTGCTCTTGTTGCTTTTCCTCCTAGAATACCATTCCATTGTTCAATTATTGTTCTATCAAGAATAATTGTTCTCTACTCATCACCATTATTATGGAATTCATGAAAATCCTTTACGGCTCAGCTAAGATGGCACCTGGACCATGAAATCTTCCCCAAGATTCCCATTCAGGAATACTCTTTCCCACCTCAAAAATTTGAAGAAGCCTTTATTTGCATTTTCCTGATAGAATGATCAGGTTCCATTCTCTGCCTGAGTCACTTGCACCCTTTTGTCTGTACTTGTTTATGCCCCCACTCCTCTTTATGTTTTCATGCCAACACATATGTTATCGCCCAATAATAGCATATATGCTCCTTGAGGTCAGGGATCTGTTTCTTTATTTGTCTTCTCTTTCTATATCTAGCTTTAACACAGAGTCTAGAACAAAATAGGACTTTAATAAGGACTCATTTCATTGGACAGGATTAGAGTGTTATATTGAATTTCATGTGTGTGTGTGAATGTGTGTGTATGTATGTATGTATGTATGAGAAAAATGACAATAAAGTAAACCTTTGGTCATTGGTTTTTTGCGTTGTTTTCCCTTTAGTTTCAGTCTATCCCTCTTAATCCCAAACCTAGAGAGGAATAACAATATGAATAACGAACAAATCACAAATAAACAACAAACAGTACCCTCAGCAATAACAGATTTAGCATACTAACCAAAGCATCAACTGAATTTTATCTTCTATGTAGTAGAATGCACCCACAGTCACCTAGCTCCGGGATGAAAAGAGGTTCATTGTTCCTTTCTTCCTTGGGAACGTTTGTTCCTTATAATTAAGAAGCCTTCAGAGTTACAAGCTATTTTTATGTTTTTTTTTTTCTTTAACACATTTATTCTCTGAAGGTAGTAACATGACATTATACAATGCTTTAAGATCCAAAAGAAAAACAAAACACAGAACCACAATACAAAACACTTTGATGAACTTTGATGTCTACATCGGTTTCTTGCATAAATTTGATCTACACAATGAATCTGTGAACTCTCCACCACAATAATAATCAAACTACAGATGATAAGATTCAGAAAGTTTCCATGACTTGCTCATAGTCGCCCAAATGTGTTAGCTGAAAGATCAAAACTTCCATCTGAAACATTCATCAGTGATTTTGAGTTACACTGAATTTCCTGTACATGCTTCGCATGACATTTCTTAGTATCCTAGAGATGGATAATGTGGTCTTCTGAAAGCATTCTTGAGTTGGTGTTGGAAAACCTCAGATTTAATCTCAACCCTACCACTCATTCGTTGTGTGACACCGAACAAGTCACTTTCCTTTTACCAGGGTGATGTTCAATTCTAATATTCTATGAACAAAGACGATCAGGTCAAATGGAGATATAAGAAAACAGATTGAAAACTCTGGAGTGCACCTTGGAAAATAGAAAATACAACCTTCTTTGGAAGGAACCATAATGTGGAATTATCAAGCTGAAAGGGATCTTAGCCCAAGCGATGGTAGAGCTGGGAGGAATCTTAGACATCATCTGTTTTTCTACTCTCATTTTACAGAAGACAAGGTGATGTGATTGTTTTATGATCCTCCATTCATATTGATTGCTGATATCTTCAACCCTTTAATTGACAATAAGTAAGCAGCCAATTCTCTCTCTATTGTACTAAGAACCAGGCCAATTGAGTTTTATTGAAATTCAGGTGCATCCCAAATAGCCTATCTGGTATTAAATTGCTTTGAATTGACTTATAGATCTTCTTTATATTTATTCTACATAAACTTTTGTTGTCTTAACCATTAAAATACAAGTTCTTAGGGGCAGCTAGGTGGCACAGTGGATAGAGCACCAGCCTTGGAGTCAGGAGTACCTGGGTTCAAATCCAACCTCAGATACTTAATAATTACCTAACCGTGTGGCCTTGGGCAAGCCACCTAACCCCGTTGCCTCGAAAAATCTTTAAAAAAAATACAAGTCCTTTTGGAGAAAGTAATCCATTATAATGTCCTTGAATCCCCAACAAAAAGAGGCTCACATAAAATGCTTACTGATTTATTTAATTATTTATTTTTTTAGTTTTTGCAAGGCAATGGGGTTAAGTGGCTTGCCCAAGGCCACACAGCTAGGTAATTATCAAGTGTCTGAGGCTGGATTTGAACTCAGGTACCCCTGACTCCAGGCTGGTGCTCTATCCACTGCGCCACCTAGCCATCCCTTGCTGATTTAATTAATTGAATTAAAGACAAACATATTTGTTAATACCTGACTATTTACTCTGGCATTTAAAAATAATTCCATGTGAAGCAGAGCCCTCCCCTCATGGAGTAAAGTTCAGAAGGGGATGTATTATAAAAGTATCTCTAATCAACACTCTAAGATGAAAATTGCCTAAAGAAGTATTTTTTCCTGGGTAGGATAGGGAAGAGGCTTTCTAAGTAACATGAGAATCCATGAATGCTTCTCATAACTGTCTTGTGAAAGAGAATGAAAGTCTTTGTTCTCACCATGTAAGGGTCTCACAGGGAGTAAATTTCTTCTGTCATTTTTTTTCTGAAAGTGTTATTGTTCTCAGAAATTAAGTATCCAGGATCATATAGTCAGTCTTCATTAGACTGAAATGCAGGGTTTTCAAATTTCTGTTTCTATGACTACTGTCGATCCATGATACCATCCTACTTCTAATTTCCTAGATTAGAATAAGTAAAGGCAACTCAGTGGAATGAAGTCACTTCCTTAAATTCACAGTTAGAAATTAGCAGGACATGAATCTGAAACAAAATCTTTAAACATCAAGATACAGTTCGTTCTATTTCATGTCCCTGCATCTTATTGCTTTAGGTGATTTTTAGGGGAAAAAGATCCCTGACATCTCTTTTTATAAGTATGTATTTTATGGGAGGGGTGTCATGGCCTGAGACAATGGACCTCTTTTGAGAAATCAATGGCATGATACTATTTCTAAACTCCCCATAAGGCTGTATGTTTATCTTTACAAATAGATATTCTTTGTGACTAGGAATACCAGACCCAATGGGGGTTAAGTTGAATAAGGAACTCAGAAATGGAAAATAAAATAAATGAATTACTGTTTTCAATGTACTTTTATTCTATTTTGAGGAAAAGCAAAATAAAACATGTTAGTAAATACACATAAACAAGAATAAATATAAAGGCTTTAAACATGAATGTCTCAGGAGCCTGTGTAGGAATTGACACTTGAAATGAGCTTTAAAATGTTCAGGGGTTCAGATATCACAGAATGTCTGCTTCAAGAAGAGAAAGTGATTAGCAGCATTAAAAAGCTACAGAGACTTTTGGGAGATTATATTCCAATGAATTGATTTTAATTCTACCCATCCTATAAGGAACAGATTAACTTTTATTTTTCCCAAGGTATCGCACCTTCTTTCCCAAAGTTCTCTTTTGCTTCTCTACTCATTAACATAATTAATTACAATAAGTTTGGATTGGTCAGTGGGTTGATCAAATAATCACTATGCTAGTCTTTATTAATAGATTGTACTTTATGCTTTAGATATAAGGTGTCCAAAAGTATATTATAATCCATAATCCTTGGGTTGTTTGATAATATTTTATCTAAAGACCAGGGACTTGGGAGATGATAATTTTCTTCACATCTATTAAAGAATCCCATGTGGAAAAGGAAATAGATGCACTTCTGCATGGTGGCATAGAATACTACAGGAAACAATGTGTAAAAGTAGCATGCTCTCATAAAACATAATAAAAATTACCCAATATCTCTAGGAGAGGAACTGGGTGTTTCATTAAGTAATGAGTTTCCTGTCTTTGGTAATAGTTAAGCAGAATTGTAATGGTAATTTTTTTGGGATGTTGGAAAGTGACTCATAGTCATGGTAGGGATTGAACAAGAATTGAACTCCTTGGTCCTTCCAAACTCTTGAGTTTATGTTTCATATTCCTTCTAGGATGTCATTTCATGATGGGTAGTAACAAGTCAATAAACATTTATTAAGCGCCGACTATATGCCCATGTATTTGCCAAGAGTGAAGTAGAAATTATTCTAGCCTACACAGTTTAAGGATAGTTAGTGTACATCTGGGGCAGCCAGATGACACAGTGGAAAGAGTGCTGGCTTCAGACATTTCCTGGCTGTGTGACCCTGGACAAGCCACTTAACTCTGCCTCCATTTCTCATAAATAAAATGAACTGAATAAGGAAATGACGAGCCACTTAATGTAGGTTTGACAAGAAAATGCCAATTGTGATCCAAATGTATCAAACTTTTTTGATATGACTGACTGATAGAAATTTAATTGTATCATATTATATTGAAAGTCCGTAGTCTTTGGTTCATTGCATAATTTTTTGGAATCTATGCTCTCCATGAGAAAGGCACTGCTTATGACTTCTTTATATCCAAACTGCTCATTAAAGTGCCTGGCACATAGGGAGTTAATAATAAAAGGCTTTTATTGGTCCCTGAGTTGGCTAATAGAAACTCCATATTCTTGTTGTTGTGTTAGTCGTTGAGTCATTTTTCAGTTTTTCATGACTCCATTTGGGGTTTTATTGATAAAGATACCGAATGATTTGCCATTTCCTTTTCCAAGTGATTTAATGAATGAGGACACTGAAGCTCACAGGGCTAAGTGATTTGTCTCCAGTCACACAGTAAGCAAGTGCCTGAGGCCAGATTTGATCTTGGGATGATGGGAATCTTCCTGACTCCACTCTATCCACTCTGCCACATAGTTTCCAGAAATAGTAAGACAGCAATAAAATCATCTTTTCCCTCAGAGGGCTGGCATTACAACATCATAGAATTTCATAATTGAAGGAAACATAAGGGACCAAATGGTCCAACATTTATTTAAACAAAAATCCTCTCCACAACAAACTAAACAAGTTGTCATCATAAGCAGACTTCCAAACCTTTAGTGATAGGTAACTCATGACCTATGAGGAAGTCCAGAAAACTGACTTTTAGGAAAACCTTCCTTATCTTAGGCTGAACTCTTGTGTCTAGTATACTCTCTCAGTCATTACCTGAAACTACAGTTACATCCCCTCTTCCATATAATGGTCCAATAAATCTTAAAGGCAACTCAGTGTTCTCCTTGAGTCTACTCTTCTTGAGGTGAAATTCTTGAATTGCATTCATTTATCCTTGTATGTCACGATCTCTTATAACCACAGTCTCCAATTGGACTCAAGTTTGTCCTTGTCCTCCTAAGACTGTCATGCTGAGAAAAGACATGCTCCAAATCCATGGGCTGGGATATGAATTCTAATTTCTAGTGATGGTATTACTATCAGCATCTAAAAGCAGAGGGAAAAAACAGCAAAAATATCAAAGGACCCTAATGACCATCCCCAATCTCCCAAGATCATTTTAATGTAATTTTCTATCTGCTTACTATTTGTAGAGTCTTCTAGCCCTTCAGGTATGGAAAATTCTTCCTAGAGAGAGGCATTTGATTTATTTCTGAATGAGAATTAGAGTTTAAGAAACTCAAGTAGTAGTGTTGACATTTGTAAGCTGAAGAATGTGGCCACAAGAGAAAGAAGGGATGACTTGTTGACTAAGCCTCCTTCTGTCAAGGCAGCAGACACTTTGGACAAAGGGAAGTAAGCAAAAGTGAACGAGTATGGCAAATTGCTCTATCTATCTATCTGTCTATCTATCATTCTTTCTTTCTTTCTATCATCTATCATCTGTCTATCTATCTGTCTATCTATCTATCTATCTATCTATCTATCTATCTATCTATCTATCTATCTGTCTGTCTATCTGTCTATCTACCTTGGTATGACTGTGATTTCATTGATGTGAGAATTTATATTTACCAAAGCAGTTTGACAGCTTTCCCTCAATAATTACTCATATGCTGCCTTGCTCAGAATTCTACAGATTCAGTGTAGATGAATTAACCTATTCACTACCAGACTTCCTGCTTCAATTTTTCTCTAAGTAAAACTCAAGAGTGTTGCTATGGTACATAAAGAAAAGTATTGTTCTCACAGCCAGAACACCTGAGTTTCTATCTCAGATCTTCCATTGCATATGTGTGTGATTTTAGCCAAACTACTTTCTCCCTTTTCATGGAAAACAAAATCTTAGTAGATCTTTATTTTTGTTGTTGTTTACTTGTTAACTTAATTCATGACCCCATTTGTGGTTTTCTTGGAAAAGATACTAGAGAGATTTGATGCTTCCTTTTCCAATTTCTTTTACAAATGAGAAAACTGAGGCAAAGAGAGTCTCCCCCAGGTTTACATGCTAGTAAATGTCTGAGGTCTGATTTGAACCTAAGATGATGAGTCTTTCTGACTTGAGATCTAGAATTCCATCCACTGCATCAGCTTGCTGACCTAGTAATATATCAGAGGACCTTTAAAAGGGCCCTTCAAACTCAAAATCTATAATACTATTATTCCATGTAAGAGGGCTTTTACTTAGAATTTGAGCTATTATTTTGAAATTAAGAATTTGAAGTTTTTTAAAAGAAACACACACACATACATATTTTTGTATGATGAATTTGTTATGACTTTTCCATTCTCCATACATTTTTAAATGTCTCCATTTTCTAAAAAAATAAGTATTTATTTTACAGCTGTTTTAAAGAAGCTGTCATTATTTTTCCTAGCTTTTCATAGATCCCATGCTTTTTTAAATCATAGTGTTTTTTTGTGGAAATATACTGATGGAATTTTGCCCATTAAGTTTATTAAAATCATCATCAGCATTAATATTTATGAATCATCCACAACATACTAGCGTCACAACTGCAAAATGATGTGCACATAATTGAATATATTCTAAAGATAATCTAACTATATTTAGAATAATGCATCTAGAATCATTGATTCTGATTCTCCTACGTGAAGTGGATGACAAAAAATTTTTTTGTTGGCCTAGGTTGATAGAGACAATTATAAACATATGAATTTATATTTGGATAGATGATGTCCTTCCTTCCTTCCTTCCTTCCTTCCTCCTTCCTTCCTTCCTTCATTCCTTCCTTCCTTCCTTTCTTTTCTCTTCTCTTCTCTTCTCTTCTCTTCTCTTCTCTTCTCTTCTCTTCTCTTCTCTTCTCTTCTCTTCTCTTCTCTTCTCTTCTCTTCTCTTCTCTTCTCTTCTTTTCTTTTCTCTTCTTTTCTTTTCTTTTCTTTTTTCTTTTCTTTCTTCTTTCTTTCCCTGAAAAGAAATCAATACCTAACATGACATATGACTCATAAAAGTCAATTAATAGATATTTGTTGATCGACTGAAGAATCCCCTTTTCACAAACTGAAACTCAAGGTTTGAGTGGTGATATGATTTAAGATCCTATAGTCTTGTAAAAGCAGAAACTGTAATCAATATTTCCTGTCTCATTGTTGTCTGTGTTTGTGTTTGTGTGTGTATGTGTGTGTTTTCCCCCACAACAATAAAAATGAAGCAAATTATAAGACATCACAACAGAAGGATTATTCTTAAAATTATCTGAAGATAATATCTATCTGGCTTATCTGCATATATAAATTGCTAATGCATAAGGAACAGGAAATGTATGTCATGCTGGAAATTTTCAAGCATTAGATCTGGATGTGAATCCTACCTTGCTTAGTGACTACCTATGTGACCTTGGACAAATTACTCACCCTTTTCTCATTTATAAAATGTAGATATTAGAGATCAAAGGTGTCAAAAATGAAGCTGTTTGGCTACACCTAAATAGCCCCAAGTGCCAGAACTACTTTAAACTGTAATTGAGAAATGTTTACCAAAATAAAAATATAATAGAATGTAGATAATGTGAATATATCATTTTCTAAGTAAATATGCAGAGCAGGGATATATATATATATATATATATATATATATATATATATATATAGTGAAGTAGCCCTGTTTCTATTTGCGTTTGACACATGATAATTTATAAATTCTATTCCAACTCTCAATTCTAACATGATGATAAAAACCTACTTAACATTAAACTGTTATTGATCATCCCTTAATCTCCCAATAAGGCTGGGTTGGATGAAGACCTCTATATATTCAGATCCTTGGGTTTTCAGTTAGAAGACAAAATAGGGTCTTATGTGACTGTCTATGCATCACAATTGCTGGCAGCAGCAACAAAGGGAGAAAGTCCTAGTCAGTCTGAGAGTAAAAGGACTTGAAATTAGCTATACTTTCCAAGGCTTACAAAGTTTGCTACCCTGAACAAGTCAAGCCGACCCCCTAAAATTCAGTTTTGACTTACTTAATATGTGGATAATGATATTCTTAGGACATATATGGTAGAATTTTTGTGAAACAAATATTTTGACAACTTTCAAATGCTATAGACAGTTGATCATGAGCATCATTTCTTATATAGCAAATATGCAAAAATACCAACTAATAGAAATTACATAGTTGCCAAAAGCCAGCTTGCTTCTAGTCTACCACATTGAGGTAACAGTTGGAACAACTACTGCTATTTATGGAGCATTTTCAAGCTGCTAATATATTTTCAGTATCATAACCAAAGGATCTGGAGATCACTGCTTTGCCTTTGCCCCGCCCCCCAGCACAGTGCCAGCCTCACACTAAACCGTTAATAAATGTTTGTTGATCAATTGATTGCTATGTGTTACTTTCCCGATTAGAATAGAGACTTTAAGAATAGAGATTATTTTTCTATTTTCCTTGAGTTCATATTCCCAGAGCTAACTCTGATCCTTTGCTCTAAGTTGTTGGTATTAAGTATTTAATAAATCGTTGATATGTTCTTTCCCACGGCACATGTACTAAAATTGGAATGACACAGAGAAAATTAGCATGACCCTTGCTCAAGACACGCAAATTTGTAATATCTTCCATATAATTATAACAACCACAATAACAATAATCTTCCACATCCTGGGATTTTCAAATAGGACTTGGAACTAGAAGACACCTCAGGGGCATCTAGTTACAACTACATCTGAAATGAATCCTGGAGACATTAGCATTTACAAATGATAGCTTCATTTTCATCTCTAGCAGTTTAAATAAGGGAGGAGCCCATTATCTACCAAGGAAGTCTGTCACTGTGCTGGACAGCTCTCACTGCAGGGAAGTGGTTTCTTCCTCTCATTCTGGTACCATAACAAGAAATCTAGCTATAGAAAAAGGAGAAAAATGAGCTAGAAGCCTCCCCCCTGTCACTTGCTAGTTAACACTTAACAAGAGATGGGAATGAGTCACAACTTTACCTTGGTATGAAGGACTAGCTATCTCATGGGGTTCTTGTGATGATTCAGAGGAATGTTTATTAAGTATCTTATAAAACTTTAAGTAAAATATAAATGTCAGCTATATTTAGCTTAAGTCTGGCTAGCAGGAACTTTCTTCCATTGATTTTTGTTCTCATATAATGGGTCAAAAAGAACTCATTGAATCCTTTCTCTGTAGGATAACTCTTCAATACATTGGCAAATGTCACATTTCTCCTGATCCTTCTTCTAGCCAGTTCTTTCAATGACCCCTCCTATGCTCTAGTTTCTTTTTTATTTTATTTTTTTTAGGTTTGTGCAAGGCAATGGGGTTTGAGTGGCTTGCCCAAGGCTAGGTCATTATTAAGTGTCTGAGGCTGGATTTGAAATCAGGTCCTCCTGACTCCAGGGCCAGTGCTCTATCCACTGCACCACCTAGATGCCCTAATGCTCTAGTTTCAAAGACTTTGCTTCAACATCCTGGTTACTCTCTTCTTGATATTCTCGAGATTGTCAATACTGAACTTCAACTCCAAATTGTACATGATTCTGTATCTGTTTTGATCAGTACAGAGTACAGAAGGATTGTTATGTTCTTGGTGTGGGGCTCTATATATCTCTGAGTGAAGTCAAAGTTTGCATCAGTTTTCTTGTCTGCCCTGCCATTCTTTGGGGACTTTTTTGTTTGGGGTCATTTGAAAATGTCAGAGGTTTTATTTAAGCAAGATTCCCTGGAGGGCACTTACAGAGTAGATTATTCAGAGGTACCTAATAGCCTCTGAGGTTATTTCCTTCTCAAGCACTGTAATCATACAACCCTTTGTTTTGCAAAAAGACAACAAAAAAAAGTAAAACTTGAACCAAGCTCTCTGGACTCCAGGGTGACCTTTCTAGACTAAGGCACTCTTCATTCAAGATTTGACTTTAGTCCCTGGAAAATCACATTGTTCATAAGTTCAACCATTCCCCCAATTCAGTCCAATTCAATCTAGTATATATTTAACGTGCTATAACTCTATGCAAAGCACAAATTCAAGGGGCTGTGAATATAAATGTCAAAATGAAAACAAAAAAGGAAATGAAAATTAAAAACTACTTTTTATCAGCTTGCTGGTGCACATGTTCAAATGATGGAAAAGAATACATGAATCTATTTATATCCATATTTATATTTGTCCATCTATATCTTCTATTTGCATATATGTCTATATCTATATACTCATATTCCTGCTATATATGCATGCATAGACATGTATGTTTAATGAATGTTTATATAAATATATATAAATATATTTATAATTGCTTTAACATTTTCACTTGTGTTCAACTCTTCATGACACCTTTTGAAACTTTCTTGGCAAAAATACCAGAATGACTTGCCATTTGCTTCTCCTGTCTCTACAAATGAGGCAACTGAGGCCAATAGGGTTAAATGAGTTACCCATGGTCACACAGTTAGGAAGTGTCTGAGGCCAGCTTTGAACTCATATTTTCCTGACTCCAAGCATCTTGCTCTATCCAGTGTACCACATAGCAAACTAGATATATGCATCTGTGTGTATATATTCTTATATCTGCCTTTTCAGTTGACTACGTTACTCTCCACATTGTATTTCCTAACCTTTCCTTTATCCTCAATCCTCCCATGGCTGCCCCTGTCCTCATCCTTCAGCTGAGAATACTGCCTCATTTTTTGGAGTCTATTTGCCATGATTTTCCTCTTCTTCCTTCTCTCTTAAGATGACTTCTCCTATATCCTCCCGTCTACTCCTCCTCATTTCTCACAAAGCCCTCTATCTGCTCATCCATTTTATACCTTCCCTGCCAACATATTGTATCCTTTTATCATTCCCACTTCACAACAGATTCATCAAATTCTTCTCTTTTTACCGTCTTCTTTACCTCTTATAATCTGGCTTCTAATTTCATCATTCATCAAAACTCCTCTCTTCAATGTTCCTACAGATTTTTAGTTACAAACTCCAAGGACTTTTTTCAATCATCTTGATTCTTGACTTGACAGAAACCTTTGATACTCTCGATCACTCACCCCTCCTCGATACTCTTTTCTCTAGTTTTTCAGGTCACACTAACTGCCTGTCTGACCACTGCTCCAGTCTTGTTGACTTGAGCCTCATTCACATCATGATCTTTAACAATAAATGTCCCTCACGGACCTATCATGAGTCTTCTCTTCTCCCTATATAGGACTCCATTGTGTGATCTCACCAGTTTCCATGGGTTTAATTGCCATTTCCATACTGATGATTCCCAGATCTCCCTATTCTGTCCTAATCTCTCTTTTGACCTCCAGTCTCCTATCTCTAATAGCCACTCAGTGAAACTGCATATTCAGCAGACATCTTAATCTTCATATGCCAAACATAACTCATTTTGTTTACCCCTAAATCTTGCCACACCCTCATTCCTTATTATTGTCAAGGTCACCATCATCCTCCTGGTTCCCCAGGCTGGCAGCCTGGAAATCATCCAGGACTCTTCATCATCTCTCCCCATCTCTATCATAGCTGTTGTCAAGGCCTCTCAATTCCATCATTACACCATCTCTTGAATATAACTCCTCTTTTGTGGCCCTCTGCCACACCTTTCCCTTCAAAGCCCCAGGACCGCATACCCGGACTACTACAACAGCTTGCAGGTATGTTTACCTGCCTCAAGCCTGTCCCCACTTAGCCACTAATGTACTTTTCCTAAAGTGCTGTTACGAGCATGCCATTCACTTTCCCCAATTTAAGAAACTCTAGTGATTCCCTATCTCCTCCTGGATCAAATTCTAGATCCTCTTCTTGGCATCCAAAGTCCTTCATAAACTAGCCTTCTCCTAACTTTCCAGTGTTCTTATACCTTACCCCCGTTATACAACATTATAGATAGGACTAGTGGTCTCTTGGCTGGTCCACAGAGAGTGCCCTCCATCACTCAAATCTCTCCAGCTTATCTGTCATGTCTAAAGTGTGTTTCTTTTGGAAATCTAACCACTGCACTGGTTTCCTTTAAATTCTATTTAAAATTCCATCTTTTCTCCTCTCTCTCTTTTAATTTTAATGCCATTCCTCCCTCTATTTATCCTGTATATAGCTCCTTGGTATAGAGTAGTAAATTTGTCTTTTGCCTTTTTTTGGATGCCCAGGGTTTAGCAGGGCATCTGGCACTTAGTGGGAACTTAATAAACATTGATTGATTGGCATATGCTTGTATTTCTATAGGGCTATAGTATAATTAGGTACATCTTCTAGACACGTGATTTTTTTGAGAAAGATCACTTTGCCAACTATGAGGGATGGGGAAGTTTTCATAGGCAAGAAAGATCGATCAGTCAATAAATGAAATAATCAAGAAATACTTACTAAGTTCCTATTTATGTACCATATACTGTCTTAGGGCCCCAGAACACAAAGATAAAAACATCTCTGGTGGGCCATAGGAAAGCAAAGACCTTGAATGAGAAAGAGCCCATCTGAGTCCTCTTCACTTTGGGTCTTCTCTAATGCCTTCTTCAGACTTGTTTTAATGGGCAGATGAATGTGTTATCATATCCCTCTAAGAGCTCAATTCAGTAAGGCCAGGGCTATTTCTTAAAAAATTAAATTTCTTTAACAGTTTAATGGCTATAAAACTTATTTTGTAAATTTCCTCATTTTAATTCAATTCAATTATAATATATTAAGTACAGATGATCTTCCAGACATTCTGCTAAGAGTTGGGGATGCAAAAGAGGCAAAAGACAATCTGTACATTCAATGAGTTTACAGTCTAATGAGGGAGACAACATGAAATAACTTTATCTGCAAAGCTGTACCTGAGAAATAATAAACAGGAAATAGTAGTCAGAAGGCACTAAAATTAAGAGGGGCTTTCTGTGTGAGTTAGAATTATTTGATCTTTGCAAGAAGCCTGGGAATTAGGTAGTATTTTTATTCCCATTTGACAGAGGAGAAGGCAAGTCTAGAGTGATAAAATGACTTCCAGGGTCACACAGATGCTACGTGTTAAAGTACTATTTGAACCTGATCTCCTGAATCCAAGTTCAATTCCCTAGCCACTGTTTTTCCTAATTGTCAAGAAACTCTGAAAATACACATTTCTGACAGGCCTAATACAATTCCTGATGTTACAGTTGCTTCTGCAGTCTCCTGGGATGAGCTTATCTCTCCCTTCCTAAGGCCTAATCTTCATGTGGCTAATCACCCCCTCTCACATTTTAGAAACTCCTCCTGGAGTGAAAGAATTAATTTTTTAAACCTGCCACTTTGTGATTTTAGTCATAAATAACCTAATATTCATTTTAAAAAAGAGTCATTTACAGTTTAAGCCAAGTTTCAATGCCTACACAACCTCGGGAGTGTTTTGCAAAGATGTTGATTTTGGAAAGTGTAGTGCATGGGTTGGGACTAATGTTGGAAAACAAATCTTGGTTAGAGCTTCAACCTTATAAATCAGACAAGCTTTGGAAAACGAGGTTGAAAAAAAAATCTGTTACAATGTACAAGACATGGAGGCTGTATGGACCAGAGTATCTCCAACCCAAGGTGCTTTTAAAGAGGCATTTTGGAAATCAGTGAAGAATCCTGATGAATAGGGTCATATTTCAGAAAGGGGATAGGCTTGTGTTAGATCAGAGTTCAGTGAATAATCCAGGCAGAAACAACAAACATTTTTCTAAATCAAACAGAACATAGCCTATTTTGCTACATTCAGATGGAAGCCCCTCTTTGAGAGGCCTGTTTCTTTTCTTTATTTTGCAAGGCAGTGGGGTTAAGTGACTTGTCCAAGGTCACATAGGCAATTATTATGTGTCTGAGACCACATTTGAACTCAGGACCTGACTCTAGGACTGGTGCTCTATCCACTGGAGAGGATTGTTTCTTTATCTGTATAGCTTCCCCTGCCTTTACAAAAAGGCTGATCCATACACTGCTTAAAGGGGAATGGGGCATCATGAATGAACTTGGTGGTAGTGGCGAAATTCAACACAATAATTCAGCAATTTCCCCATTTGGTGTTGTACCACAGCTAGGGTACAGCACCATAATTGGGTTTTTATTGCACCTCTATCCTCTGCTGCATCATCCTAATTTCCCCTGCATGTAATTAGGCAAATGACTTGGGAATCACTACATTACACCGAGGGAGACACTAAATACACACAGAACACAAATTCTAGGAAGACACAAGGGAAAGGCCACATATACTTTACCATGAAGAATTGGTATCCAAGATGTTAGCCACTCCTTGGGGACCAGAGTTCCCTTCTCTCCAAATGAACTCATTCTAGGTCTGTCAAAACAAGGCTACATGGGCTTGGACATCATCCCCCTGTCAGGAACCCAGAGGCTGGCCTACTGAGTGTGTGTTCCCCCCTTCTCTGGTAGGAGGAAATCCAGAGCTAACCTATTTTGTAAGGATACCATCCTAAGCACATGGACATCAATATTTATGGCTGCTTATGGCTTGATTAACAAATAATTAGAAAAATGTATTCATTTTATTGAGGAGTCCATCCTAAACATGGACAATATAGTAGAAAAACCACATTCAGATTGTTCATTAAAGGGGAAAATATAATAGAGTCACAGCTGGCTTCATATTTACTTCACAAGTGCATGCTAGGAGAGAGGGTCCTAGCCACAGCCTGCCGAATTTGAGGGGTGCTCTTTTTTCTCAGGAAATAAAACTCTTGCAAAGCTATTCTAAGAAACCAACTTGGGTGGGCCTGTCCCCCTGGCTTAAGCACATCCTTCCAAGGCTCTTTCCTTCCTCAATATTCACATTCTGCCTTAGGGATGAGGCATAATTATATCCCATCAGCCACTCTATCATCTGACCTCTGAGTCCCATTTTACTAAAAATGCTGAGTTAGTGACATGTTGTAAGGTTAAGGGAGGTGAAAAATGTGAAAGGTTAGTGATTTTTTTCCAATTAAAAATGAATGAGTGAGAGAACTCATTCCTCTAGCCCATGAAAGTACAATTTGGTACCATAATTAAGTTAACCTTATTGATTGTAAAAGAATAATCACACAGGGCTTGAATGTCTACCCCCTCCTTATTCCACCCTCCCCACCTAGGGCATTCCCTTCCCAAGGACAAAGAGGTGTACAGTTGGTCCAGTTAAAGGCAGGACCAGCTTGTTGGATGAGATACACAGGAAATGTGGGCTCTCCAGTGTCCCCAGGATCAAAGATGCAGAACAGAAGGTAAAGCATCCTGAACCAAGGAAAATAGAGAACATTTAGGGGATTTAGGCTGTATTCATCAGGGTCAAGTAAACCAGTGACTAAAGAGCAGTGATCGGTTTCAGGATCCTAACTCAACATAACTGGTCCCAAGGGTGGCTCACAGGGGTCATTTCCTTTGCCCAGCTGACATCGATCCCAGCAGGCTTCACTGGGAGTGATGTATGCAGGGTGTCCCTTCAGCAACCTTGATGGAAATATGTCAAGTCCAGGAAAGCTGGAAGCTAAAAGGTTTTTTTTTTTTTTTCAGATTTGTGGGCTAACACATAAGGTCCATGTCCCAAATGGATGAACCATCTCTTCCTAAAATAGAGTTTGGGTCAAGGCTGCCTCTTCCAAATTTGTGAAATAGAAATAGAGAGAGAAATCTCATAAACTCAGGATATGAGGGTCCAACTTAAACTAGGGTAATTAAGAAACACATGTTTTTCTCCAGACCTTCCTAGAATCTCTCTCATGGAGAAAGTCTCAAGGAAAATCTGCACTCTGAGACAGTTGCCCCAAGGTCCACAAATGAAATAAAAGGATTCCATTTACATTGATCTCTGCCCTAGACTCTTCATCCACACTGCATCCCCTTTCATATTTCCAAGAAAGCCCTGTCATCCTGATCACTTCCTTTCTACCATCATGGTGAATGCTCCACTCCATTATTCTTCCTTGGGTAGCATCACCCATTGCAAGCTTCTGTGTGGCATCTGCAACTTCTGCTACAATGAATTTCACTCACTGTTCATTCATTCAGTAGCCATTAAGCAACCATGGCATGGCAAATTATGCAGCATAGTGGAAAGAACACTGCTTCTCTTATCAATGAACCTGCGTTTGAATTCAGATGCTGGAATATATATTTCACACAGCCTTAGACAAATTAGTTGACTTTTCTGAGCCTTGCTTTCTGCATCTATAAACTTAAAAGGCAGGACAATCTGTAAATTCTCTCTGTTATATAATTCATTTGGATCTCTATACAAAACACTATGGTAGCCATAAATGAACTGCTTGAAAAGTATTCAAGTCTAAATCCAAGAATCCCACATATAAGGGGACAAGCCTTGATTCAAATCCCACCTCTGGCATTTCCTTGCTCTGAGACCCTGGAAAAGCCCCCTAAGGTCTTAGAACCTCACTTTCATCATATGTAAATTGATATTAATATTACTTGTGGTATCTGATATAAGAGATGATTATGAGTCTCAGGTGAAATAATGCAAGTAATATGCATTGAAAAAACATGAAGCATGATATGAGTGTTATTTACTATTATCCGGTGGTGATTGATGGTTGTAAAGGATTTTAATACAGCTCATTTCAGCCTCCCAGAAGCATCCCAGTATTTCAGAATTGCCAGGGTGATAGGTTGTGTTCATTGAGCTGGGTGATGATAGATGGACCAGTGCCATTTCCTAGGCTTTAGATGATCAACAAGATATGAGCAGCAGACACTGGGACTTGGGGAAAGTTCCTTTAATTCTCACCATGAGAAATCCTGAATTTCCCCTATGTTTCTGTTATCTAAAAATTGTGTATTATTCGGCAAGTCAAGTCATTGTCTTAGGCTTCAGTTTTCTTATCTCAAAAGTGGGACAAAATATGATGCTGTTTTCAACCGTCTTTTAGTTTTTTGTCAAGGCAATGGGGTTAAGTGGCTTGCCCAAGGCCACACAGCTAGGTAATTATTGAGTGTCTGAGGCCAGATTTGAAATCAGGTCCTCCTGACTCCAGGGCCGGTGCTCTATCCAATTTGCCACCTAGCCACGCCTGTTTTCAACACTTTAAAAGATTCCTTTGCTCTTTTGGGTTCCAGATGGGAGAAGGGACTGAGTTGTTAAGTTGTTGTTCATTTGTTAAAAGTCCCATGCATCTCACTCTTCATACCACTATTTGTAGTTTTCTTGGCAAAGATACTAGAGTGGCTTGTCATTTTGTTTTCTCCAGCTCATTTTCCAGATGAGGAAACTGAAGCAAACTAAGTGATTTGCCTACTCACAGAGTTAGTAAGTGTGGTGTCAACTTTGAACTCAGGTTCTCCTGACTTTAGGACCAACACTCTATCCAATGGCTCACCCAACTCCTTCTCTGGATCACCTTCCAGAGTCAACCAAAGACTCCTCACAATGAACCCTGCTTCGATGTAGAAGTTGTTGCTTGATAAATACTTGGTTTCTCTACTTGGAGCTCTTCAAAGAAATTGGATGGCCTTTTGTCGAGAATATTGGAGAAGTAAATCACCCTTACAAAAGCATTGGACTATGCATTTTCCAATGTCCCTTCCAAATGCACCATTCTTTGATCTTGATTTATGCTGAATCACAGTACAACCATTTTCTCAAAGTAAAATGACTTATTTTTCTTTGATTCAGGTTAACTGTTTTTTTTGAAAAGACCATTCTCTTTGGATTTGCTTAATTACTGGCCTATAAAGGTTCTTGTTCATCAGGACCATCTGTAACTCCATCACAGCTTGTTGAACACATGGCTAATGTTGACATAATATTAATAAGACAATTTTGTTAGGGCTAGAATTGGCCAAGATAATTTGTTTTCTTTAGACACTGTTTCTTAGCAAATAGCTGAATTTGGATCCAAGAAGTTCTAGGTTCAAGTCCTGTTTCTGAAATTGTGGCTATATAATTTAGGACAAAGCACATAATATAGTCATGCTTCTCTAGAATGACATAAGGTCTTTGAGGAAGTTTGGGAAGGAGGTACAAGCAATTGGGAGGAGGGAGTACAGAATTTTTCATTCAGGGGATGGTTATTGAATTGCTTCTTGAAGAAAATGAGAAAAATTTTGAAGGTGATGAAAAAATGGAATTTAAGTCATGGTAGACATCCAGGACAAAAACACGGAGATGTCATGTGTGAGGAGCATCATGAAAATGTTTCTGCTTTTAAAACGTAAGAAATACAAAGACCAAGTAAGGGAGTCATGTGTAAAGCAGCAGAAAGAGTGGCTTGTGGTTAAATGATGAAGAAACTTTAATGCCAAAGATAGTAGTTTGCATTTTATTATTTTTTAATTTAAATTGTTATTTCATTTTTCCATATTTTGGAAGTTTTTCAACATTCATCCATTTAAATATTTATGTCACACATTTTTATACCACCCTTCCTTCCCTCCCTTCTCCCCTTGGCCACACATAGTGCATGTACATTTGTGCTTAACACATTTACATATTATTCATTTTGTGTGTGAGAAATTGTAGCTAAAGGAAAAGAAAGAAAACCCATGAGATAGGAAGGAAAAGTATAAGAGAAGTTTAAAAAAATAAACATCATATCCAATTCAGATTCTGTGACAGGGTTTTTTGATTTTCGTTTCTCTGGATTGACAATAAAAAGTCTCCCAGGGTTTTCCTAGATCTCTGAACTGCTGAGAGGAGCTGCATCATGGTTGATCAACTCACAATGTGGTTGTTAATGTGAAGAATGTTCTCTTGGTTCTGCTCCTTTTGCTAAGTATCAGTGCATGTAATTCTTTCCATGCTCCTCTGAAATTCTACTACATAAATTAGCCATCTCAGCCATTCACCAATTAATGATACCCCTCAATTTTCAATTCTTTGCCACCACAATAAAAGCTACCATAAATATTTTTGAATGTGCGGAATTTTTCCCATTTTCATGAGTTTTTGGGATATAGATCTAGTGTTGGTTTTTCTGAGTCAAAGGATTTGATCAATTTTATTGCTCTTTGAACATAATTCTAGATTACTCTCCAGAATGGAATGGAGTAGTTCTCACAACTCCATCAATAAGGCATTAATGTCCCAATCTGCTCACAGCATCAATTTTGTTCATTTCCCCCTTTTTCATCACAATCAACCTGAGAGAAACAAGGTGATAACTCATAGTTGTTTTAATTTGTATTTCTCTAAGCAATATTGATTTGGAGCATTTTTTAAGATGCCTATATATATATTTCTAATTTCTTCATTTGAAAATTGCCCATTCATATCCTTTGGCCATTTATTAATTGCAAAATGAATTATAACTGTATATATTTGATTCATTTCTCTATATATTTTAGATATAAGACCTTTATCAGAACCCTTTGTCAAAATTAAGAATTTTGCCCTAATAAAACCACTGCAACCAATATTAGAAGGAAAACAGAAAACTGGGAAAAAAATCACAATTTAATGTTCTTGACTAGTAGTTAATTTTCCTTTCCATTTCCCTTTTTTTATAAATCTCTTGAATCTTGAATTTGAAGATCAAATTTCTGTTCAATTCTGGTGTTTTTAGCAGAAAATTTTGGAAGTTCTCTCTTTTGTTGAAAACCCATCTTTGGGGAAGGCAGCTAGGTGTCAGAGTGGATAGAGCACCAGCCTTGGAGTCAGGAGGACCTGAATTCAAATCTGGCCTCAGATACTTAATAATTGCCTAGATGTGTGACCTTGGGAAAGTCACCTAACCCCACTGCATTGCAAAAAAACAAAGCAAAACAAAATAAATCATAAAGGAAATCCAACTTTTCCCCTGGCTGAATATGTTGAATTTTGCAGGGTAGTTACTTCTTCATTGTAATCCAATGTCTTTTGCCCTCTAGAATATCATTTTCCAGGCCCTCAGATTTTTTAATGTTGAAACTGATAAATTCTTTGTAATTCTGATTGTGCTTCTTTAGTATTTAAATTGCTTCTTTTTAGCTACTTGTACTATCTTCTCCTTTAGTTGAGTATTCTGGAATTTGGCTATGAAATTACTTGGAATTTTTATTCTGGGTATCTTTCTGGAGGTTTTTAATGTATTCTCTCAAGTACTTCATGACCTAATATATTAGGACAATTTTGCATAATTTCCTAAAAGATATTTCCTAAGCTCTTTTTTTTTCCCCAAGGTAAATGGGGTTAAGTGGCTTGTCCAAGGCCACACAGCTAGTTAATTATTAAGTGTCTGAGACCAGATTTGAACCAAGATATTCCTGACTCCAGAGCCAGTGTTTTATCCACTGGGCAACCTAGCAGCCCCTTAAGCTCTTTTTTTTATCTTGTCTTTTGAATACATCATAATTCTTAAATTATGTCTTCTGAATCTATTTTCCTGATCATTTGTTTTTCCTAAAATATACTAATATACTTTACATTTTCTTCAATTTTGTCAATCTTTTTTTTTTTTTTTTTTGCATTGAATCTTGGTGTCTCACAGCATCATTACTTTGTATTTGTCTAATTCTAATTTTGGGGATTCTATTTTCTTTAGTTAGCATTTGTGCTTCCATTTCCAGTTAACTAATTTTACTTTTAAATGAGTTATTTTTCTTTTCCAGTTGATTAATTTTATTTTTTGATGAGTTAATGTTAATTTTTCCAGTTGGTCATTTCTATTTTAAATGAGTCAATTTCTTTGGCCATCTTTTCATAATTCTCCTGCAGGGCTCTCCTTCCTTTTTTTACATCTTTTCTTCTTCCTTGTCTTCTTCAATTTTTAAAATATTATAAGCTTTGTCATGAGATTTTTGAATTTAAGTCCAATTTATAACCTCCTTTTGGAGCTTCCCATGTAGGAAATTTGTCCATTGTTTTCTTTTTGTAAGATGTTATTTTTATCATCTCTATCTGAGTAGTAGTTTTCTATGGTTTAGCAGTTTTTTTAGTCATTTTGATAGCTGAGCTCTCCTCCCGGCGTATAGGGAGTATAATACTGAGCTTTTTGTGCTGGGCTGGAATCTGGTCCCTGGGTTATCATTTGTCAAGTTGTTGCCTATGCAGTCCAGGCCTTGATTATGGCAAGGTTTTTTTTTTTTTCTTCCTTTGTGCTCAGTCTTTACCTAAGGAATCATTTGTTTCCCTACTCGACCCTGTCTGTTGCCCTACTATACCTTGAGTTCAGACTTTGTCTGGGCTTGGACCCTTCCTGCTGGTCTGCTATCTAGTTGCCATCTAGGTGCCAGGACCTGTTCTCCACTGAGACTAGAAGCCTCCTGCCTGTTTCCCTGCTCTCCAGCCTAATTGGACTGATTTTTCCTTTACATCCAAAGAGAGACAGACCTTTACTGAAGACTCTCCTCAATATCCAGAGCTGAGAGCCTGTTTTTGATTACATTTTGTTGGGATCTGTAGTTTTAATGTCTGTGTAGAGGTTTCATTTAAAGTTGTGTGGGGAAAAGTTCCCCATGTCACTATCTTCACTTTGCTCTGGAACCTTCTCCATTTTATTCTAAAGAGAGTATCACATCACTGGAATGTATCAAATAAGGGACTGGCATAGGCAGAATTACGTTTTAGAAAAATAATTTTGGCAGCTATTTGCAATGTTGATTGGAGTGGCAAGATGCATGATGAAGGAATATAAATTAGGAATTATTCCACAAACTAAAGAAGATGTGTTCTTGTCCCAAAATGGTAGTTAGGTAAGTCCTGAGCAGGTGTCTGATGTAAGCAATATTATGAAGGTAGGGATTGATAGGTTTGGCCAAAGCATGGATATACGAGATGAGGGCGTATGATAAATAATGTATAATCTCAATTATCAGTTTGGGGAAATGAAGCAGGCAAAATTTCTCAAGAAGGATAGGTTCAAGGGTCAAACATAATTTGGTTTTAGCTATGCCGAGTTTCATCTGATTTGAAATATCCAATAAGCAGTTGATTTTGAGAAATCAAGATAAATATATATGTACATACATACATCTTACATATATGTAAATAATCATGATAATTCTATCCATGAAAACCAATGAGACAAGGTACCAAGAAAGGAGAAAATAGATTTACATGTAAGTGAAATAATATGGAAATGAACAAGGAAGAATCTTTAGAGCGATTGGATCATGTGATAGAGTGCTACATCATAGAAACCCAAAAAAGAGAGCTCACAAGAGTGGAGGTGGTAGTTCGTTAAATGCTACAGAGTGATCAAGATAAAAATGAGAACAACCTACAGAAAATGATCATCAGTTTGGGGAATCTAGAAACACTTGACAAATCTTCCAAATATCTAATAATCATAGAAATACAATTTAAGATGAAAAGAAAACAAAAACTGTGAGGTTTCACTTTATACCCACAAGATGGGCAGAGATGACCAAAAAAAGTGGAGAATTACAGCTGCTGAAAAGGAAATAAAGAGACATATATGCTAATACTTTTCTGGTGGAGTTGTAAATTGACCTTTCCATTCCAAAAAGCAATTTGGAACAATACCTTGAAAAATCACAATATTAGAATTATCATAGCATTATTAGACTTATATTCCAATGAAATAAAAGTATGAGGAAAAGGACTTCTATATACACAAATACTAGTGACAACTTTTTTTGTGAAAAGAAAATAAATGTAAATAAAATTTGTTTCCATAAACGAGGGACTAACTGAACATATTATATTCTATGAATGCAATTGATTATTATTGTAATGAGAAATGAAAAAAAGAGATGTCATCAGAGAAATATGACTAGATTTAGGTGAACTGAGGGAGAAGGAAAGCAACAGAACCAAACAAATACAGCATTGTAGCAAAATGGAAGTTTTAAAAATGCCAATGAATGTAGTCAGCACCATGCTACCCACTTCTTCAAAAGCAAGTTAGGGATTTCAGGGACAGATTGAAGCAAATATTTTTAATGTAATAATGTGTGGATTTACATTATTTCACTATTTTGTTTCATTTTTTAAAAAAATTTGGAATATAATTATGAGGGAGAATAGTAGCGATGATGATAAGAAAATAATATGTATAGCTGGGTATATAATAATTTCTACATCTACACATACCAATAGCTATGCATGTATATAGGTGCAAAATATGTTTACAAGAAATATGTATAGATCAAAATAAATTTATATGTCTCTACATTTCAAATGTTTATATATTAAATATGTAGAATAATGAAAGAGATTATTGATAATTTGGGGATAACAGTATTAGTTAACTGCATTCATGCTGAGATTGAAAACTCGATTGCCAAGTATTTAATGCAAAGTAAGAGGGGATGCAATTTGATGGCAATGATTGCACATTGTGAGATGTGAAGTTCAACAGTTCAGAGAGCTAGGATACCTGTTTGGGACAAGCTATGGACTATGCTATCCCCATCCAGAGGAAGAAAAACTAAACAAAACAAATCACACACACACACACACACACAAACACACAAACACAACAAACAAACAAAGCAAACTAATACTTCAGAATCTGATGAACACTTTATAAAAATTCTGTTTAAGGTATCTGTCGGGGGTCGGCCCTGACCGCCTGAGTGGATAGGACCTCCCCGAGAGTGAGGTCAGGCCAATCTAAAGAAGATACGGTTCCTTAAGGGGAGCAGTGGCTTCACCTGGTTGGACCAGGGACGCCTGAAGCAGTGCCCACTGAGGAGCTCACTCGGGAGTCCGGGGAAGAAGACCCCGGACAGGTATCTCTTTCCCTTAATTCTAATTCCTGATACCAAAAATAACTAATTTGTATATATGTTTAAACATATCAAAATTTGTATATACAATGCTAACCTGTCTGTTCGCCACTGAGGGGAGGGGGGTGGGAAGGGAGGATGGAAGGAAATTTTGTAACTTAAAAATAAGCATGTGCCCATGGATGAAAATGAATAAAAAATATTTGTTGGACTATGATTTAGAACTAGATGAAGACTCAAGGATGAATATCTAGGGGAATGAGAGTTAGTGATTTTTTTTTAAAATGGAGGACAGAGGATATGGAATCATTCAATAGAGAAAGAAAGATATGGACTCAATAAGAACTTTGATTTTGTTGTTTTAACTCTTGACAAGCATGAAAGTTTTGAATGTTGAAATGAAGGATCATAATATTATTAACATTATCAAAACCTAACATGTTATCTTAAAAGTAATAAAATTCAAATTCCCATAACCTCCATTCTATTTATCACTTTTTAAAGGACAGTTTGACTCTAATGTGACAGAAATGATCTGTTTGGTGATGAGTTAATTAATGAATCTATAGATGTTTGTATATTTTCTTATTCTTCATGTATTCTTTCTCTCTTGCAGCATTGTAGCTGATGTCAAAGAGTGATTAGTTCTCCTTTCCCTAGAATTCAGGGCAAATTTAGTTGTAAATCTGAATGCTGTGGACAATGTGAATTACAATCAGGCTCATTGCCAACAAATGTTAATTTTTCTCATCCTTCGATATCCTTACCAACACTTCATATCTAAAATGTGCTCTGACATCTATCTCAACATGTATTGCACTGGGGATTAAAAAGTCAAATAGACTTTTCCTACAGTTTTCAAAAATCTTAATTATATTAAAAGACACTGAATGCTCCCCTGCATTTCTGAAATTGTAGGTGGGAAAATTAGATAACCATAGTCTGGGAAAAGCAGACTTTTGGGACCTGGTCTGTTAAAACGAACACAAAACAATCATTGTTTGTAAACATTTTTTTTTTTTTTTTACTTTGGGGACAATGAGAACATACTACTTTGGTGCTTTGCTCAACTTTTAAACAGTGCAAGATTTCACTGGCCCCCACCTTCAATTTCTCACTCCCAATAAGCATGAGAGACTCTAGAACTTGTGGCTATTTCATAAATCTGTGACCCTGTTAATTCTGGGAATCCATCTATTGGCGTACATTACATCCCAGTCATCTTTTCTCATCTTTAGATCAGAGAGATTGATTTAGAAGAGACCTTATAAGTAATCAGCTCTCACATTCATATTTTACATAAAATAAAATTAAGGGGAAAAATAGGTGAAGAGACTTGTTTAGGTCCCATTTCTAGTAATTGCTTGGGACAAGAATTACATTGATGTCCTCATGACTCCAATGTGCAATGTTGTATTCTTTATACCAGTTATATTTTTCCCCCAATTCAAATACTCTATAGGTAGTTTATATGACACTTGGAGGTCTTCCTCCAGGTTTTCATATTTTGAGAATACAAGTGCTTCACTCATTTTCTTATTCACTCATAGAGGTGCTGTCAGGAACCATGGCATGCACCCAAGCTGCTAATAAGATGCATCCTTATCCATCTCACCATGTTTCTCTTCATAAATTTTATTTGTTTTGTTCTTAATAAATTTATATTTATGTCTTTGATTTGCATCATCAAAGTTTTTCCCACTCTCCTTATTCCCCCTTCCCAGAAATTTATCCCATATAATAATTGCTATTTTATAGAAAAAAAGAGAAAGAAATTCACCAATCACTATACTGAAGAAAATTAAAAATCTGTACAATGTGTAAGTCTTGTGGGTTTCCCATCTCCACACAGGGTTCAATTGTGAATGTCCTCTCACACCTAATTCTTTGAGTTTTTGCTGAATTTTGAACTTTTACTACCTTCACTTTTGAGTTGCATGGATGTTCTCTCTTTTTATATATTTGTAGTTATTTCATGTATTATTTTATTATTTCTAAAAAAACAATTCACATTTCATAGAACTTACATCAGATGTTGTGCTAAACTGGAATTATTATCTCATTTCATTTTCATGACACTCCTGGGAGAAAACTATTATTTTCCCCATTTTACAAATGAGAAAACTGATGGAAACAGAATTTAAATGATTTGATTAAGGTCACAAAGCTAGTGAATATCTATAACCTGATTTGATCATAAGTTTTCCTGATTACAAGGCCAGCGCTCTTTTTTTTTTAGGTTTTTTGCAAGGTAAACAGGGTTAAGTAGCTTGCCCAAGGCCCCACAGCTAGGTCATTATTAAATGTCTGAGACTGGATTTGAACCCAGGTACTCCTGACTCCAGGGCCAGCGCTTCATCCATTAACACCACCTAGCTGCCCCCTTTCTTTTTTTGAAGAAAGATTTTATGGGGCGGCTAGGTGGTATAGTGGATAAAGCACCAGCTTTGGAGTCAGGAGTACCTGGGTTCAAATCCAATCTCAGACAGTTAATAATGACCTAGCTGTGTGGCCTTGGGCAAGCCACTTAACCCTGTTTGCCTTGCAAAAAAAAGAACTAAAGAAAGATTTTATTTATTTTGAGTTTTACAATTTTCCCCCATTCTTGCTTCCCTCCTCCCACCCCCCACAGTAGGCTTTCTGTTAGTCATTACATTGTTTCCGTGGTTTACACTGATATAAGTTGAATGTGATGAGAGAGAAATCATATCCATAAGGAAGAAAAACAAAGTATAAGCGATAGCAAAATTACATAATAAGATAAGTTTGTTCCCTAAATAAAAGGTAATAGTCTTTGGTCTCAAACTCCACAGTTCTTTCTCTGGATACAGATGGCAATCTTCATCACAGAAAGCCCAAAATTGTTCCTGATTGATGCATTGATGGTATGAGCAAGTCCATTAAGGTTGATCATCGCTCCCATGTTGCTGTTAGGGTAGACAATGTCTTTCTGGTTCTGCCATTGCTCTTTCAATCACTTAGTTGCCAAACCCTTATCTGGCAACTTTGATAAAAGATTTTTGTTCCAATTCAATCACTTTTCTTCTTATCCTATGTTCATTAATTTTGTCTTATATTTCCAAATTTGTGTAATCAAAATATTTTATTATATTTTCACTAATTACCTCTATCTCTTATAAAGAATGTTACATCTTACACATAACTGTGAGAAGCATATAATCTATCTTGTATTTTTAAATAATATTATCTTTTTATTTTAGGTTTTTGCAAGGCAAATGGGGTTATGTAAACAATATTATCTTTAGCAACAGCTAGATGGTGCAGTGGATAGAGGACCAGCCGTGGAGTCAGGAATATCTGAGTTCAAATGCAGCCTCAGACACTTACAATTACCCAGCTGTGTGGCCTTGGGCAAGCCACTTAACCCCATTTGCCTTGGAAAAACGTAAAAGAAATACTATCTCTAATATTGATGTCATGTACCCATTTAAATTATATTATGGAATATGGTGAAAATGTACTAGTGACCATTACCTTTTGATGCTTCTACAAAGCCTATTCCATAGATATTCTCATTTTTCAGTGATTCAATCACAAAGAAATGCTGTAAATATACTCAGTGATCATATTAATTCAGACCTCGCCTCAAATGATATAAAATATATCCTATACTTCCATGCCTTCTGAATTCATCTCTTACATATTCCCACTAGCACGTTAATTAGTGTCCAATCATTATTTTGGAGACTTTCCTCAAATTCCCTTAATATTGAAAGTATATCTGTAGAAGATTTAGATTTTCTGATACCTCTCAGTTTTAACACATTTACAGTTAACCTTCTCTTCTTTTTCCCCTTAATATATTTTAATCATTTTCAAATTTTCTCATTGGTACCATATAGGCAGGGAGGCTGCAATATTAGGAAAAATCACCATATTTCAACATATCAATAACAAAACCATCAGAAATCTTTTGATTATCTCAGTAGATGTTGAAAAAGCCTTTGAGAAACTACAACATCCATTCCTTTTACAAACACGAGAGAGTATAGGAATAACAGCAGTTTTCCTTAAAATAATAAGCATAGTCTATCTGAAACTTTCAATAAACACTATGTAATGTGGATAAACTCAGAGCATTTCTAATAAGATCAGGGATGAAACAAGGATGCGCATCACCACCATTACTATTCAATAGGGTGTTAGAAATGCTAGCCTTAATAATAAGAGAAGAAAAAGAAATTGATGGCATTAAAATTGGCAATGAGGAAGCAAAAGTCACTCTTTGCAGATGATATGATGTTATATCTAGAGAACCTGAGAAAATCAAGTAAAAAAAGCAATTGAAACAATTAACTTAAGCAAATTAGTAGGATCTAAAATAAAACCACATCAATATTTCTATATATGAACAGCAAAGTATAAGGCCAAGAGATAGAAATAGAAATTTTATTTAAAGTAAGTGTAGACAACATGGAATACTTGGCAATTTACCTCCTTAGACAAGCCCTCAAATGGAATGAATACAATTACATAATACTTCACACAAATGTAGTTAGAAATAAAAATTGGAACAATGTCAATTGTTCATGGTTAGGTTGAGCTAATATAATAATAATGATAATTCTACCCACATTATATTACTTATTCAGTTCCATACCAATTAAACTACTCAAAAACTTTTCCACAGAGGTAGGAAAAAAATCTTAATAAAATTCATCTAGAGCAACAAAGTGTCAAGAATATCAGGAGAATTGATAAAATATGCAAAGGAAGGAGGCATAACCGTACTAGATTTGAAATTATACTATGATGTGGGTCTTCTCAAAACTGCTGGGTACTGGTTAAGAAACAGAGTAGTGGACCAGTGGATTTGAATAGCTACAGAAGAAGCAGTAATAAACAACTATTGTAATCTTTTGTTTGATGAACCCAAAGACATTAGGTTCTGGGATAAGAACTCACTATTTGACAAAAAACTGGTGGGAAAAACTGCAAGAAAATGTAGCAAAAACAAGCCCTAGGCTCTCATCTCACACCCTATACCAAAACAAGGTCAAAATGGGTACAGGATTTAGACATAAAGAGGATTAACACAGACCAGTTAAAAGGTCAAAAAATACTTTATTGGGTCTCTGGAAAGGGAAAAATCATGATCAAAAAAGGCAAAAGCCCATTATAAGGTACAAAATGTATGATTTTGACTATACTAAATATAAAAAAGATTGCATTATTAAAAACAAACGCAGCTAAATTTATAAGTAAAACAAGCTGGAAATCAATTTTCAGTTGGTGGTTCTAATGAAGGTGCCAGTTCTAAAATACATAAAGAATTGCATCAAATTTATATGGTTAGAAGTCATTCCCCAATTGATAAATGGACAAAGGCTATGAAAACAAGCAGTTTTTAAATGAAGAAATTAAAGTTATATTTAATCATATGAAATAATTCTCCAAATCATTATTGATTAGAGAAATTCAGATTGAAACATCCATGATATATCATTTCACACATATCAGATTGGATAAGATGCCCAAAAGGGAACATTATCAACGTTGGAAAGACCATGGAAAGATTGGGACATTATTGCACTGTTGTTGAACTTGTGAACTAGTTATCTGTAACTATGCCCAAAGAACAATCAAACTGGTCATACCTTTTGATCCAACAATACCAATATTAGACCTACTATAGCCAAAAGAAATCATAAAAAAATTGGAAAAGTCCCAAATGTTCAAAAATATTTATAGGTGTTCTTTTTCTAGTGGCAGAGAATTGGGGAATGGCCCATCAGTTGGGGAATGACTGGACAAGTAATGGTATATGAATGTTATGCAGTACTATAGGTCTATAAGAAACCATGAGTCAATTTCTTTTAGAGAAATATGGAAAGAATTCTATGAATTGATAATGAACAAAGGGAGCAGAACCCAGAGAGCACTGTATACATTAATAACAACATTGTGAATTGACTAACTATGATGGACGCAGCTCCTCTCAGCAGTTCAGAGAGGTAGGACAACCATGGGAAACCTGTTTTGAATAGTTCTATCAACATTTAGAGAGAAGCAACAACAGCAAGAAGCAATACCACAGAATCTTAATGTACAGTGTGTTCACTTTTTCAAATATGTTTTTACCTCCTTTATTCTGGCTTTCTTACCTTTCTTTTAGTCCTAATTCCTCTTATACAAAATGACTAATATGTAAATATGTTAAACAAAAATGCACATATATATCTTTTACCAGACTGTTCTCTTCCAAGGGGAAGGGAAGGGAAAGGAGGTTGGTAGAAAAATGTATAACTTATAACTTAGCAAATGGATGAATGTTGAAAACCTATCAAAGCTTATAATTGAAAAAATAAATAATATATGTAAAATATGTAAATATATAAAAATAAAATATATTTTTTATTTTAAAAATAAAAAATATGGGAGGTGGAGCCAAGATAACTGAATAAAGTCAGGGACTCATGGAGTTCTCCCCCAAATCATTCCAAATACTTTTAAATAATGACCAACTAAATTCTAGAGGTTCAGAACCCACAAAAAGTCTGAGTGAAACAATTTCTCAGACCAAGAGAAGCTGGAAGATCAGTGGGAAGGGTCTTCTGTTACAGGGTGAGAGAGAGGAATGCCAAGTAGCATAATGTATGCCAAAATGAATTGGTCCCAATCATCTAGTAACAGAGTGCAGGGTGATTGTGTCAGTGGCAGCAGGGGAGGTTTTCAGATCTTTAAGCCCAGGAACTAACCAAAACATCTTGGAAGGTCAACAGGAAAACTCTGCCATACCAGCATGAAATAGAAGAATTGTCCAGCCCAGACCTGAGCAGCAGCCCCAGTCCCAGCAGATCTGAAGCTTCTCTCTGCAGCTACCGAATGAACAAGAGCAGCTGCTTCTGGAACTCTCAGTCCACCTCAGTAATGGGGTGGGATGAAGCTTACAGAGTTCTCATTGTTATCTTTGAGACAGGACTCTGTTGCTTTGCCCATATTCAAGTGTGGGTACCAGTCTGGAACCCCAGTCCCAGGAAGAAATGCAAAAGTACAACAACATTTGCTGCCTAAGAGGAGCAGGGACTCTTCTCACAGTTTTAGGGTAGAAATGAGGGCTTTTGGCTACCTATAAACTAGGATCAAGGGGCAGGAGAATAGCATAACCTCTCATAAGACCTAGTAGGTGCCTAGAAGTTTTGCTGAAAACAGCCAGAAAATACCTCAAAAGTTTATGAGTGTATGTTCTGCACCCTAGAAGTAGATCCCTACCTTAATAAAGAGCTAAAATCAAGTCAGAAGCTTGGGAAATGAGAAAGCAACAAAAGGAAAAAGAGCTGACTATAGTTGGTCACCGTGGTCATATAGAAGAATAAAATACATACTCCAAAGAAGATTGAAAAGACAAAGCTTCTACATCCAAAGCCTCCAAGAAAAATATGAATTAGTCTCAGGCTATTGAACTCAAAAAGGATTTTGAAAATCAAGTAAGAGAGTTAGAGAAAAAATTTGAGAAGAGAAATTAGATGAATGCAAGAAAATCATGAAAACTAAATCAAAGCTTAGTGAAGGAAGTACAATAAAATATCTTAAAAACCAGGCTGGGCAAAATGGAAAAAGAGGTCCAAAAAGGCAATGAGGAGATGTATACCTTATAAACAAGAATTGGTGAAATGGAAAAGGAGATACAAAAGTTCACTGAAGAAAACAATTCTTTAAAATATAAAATGGAGCAAAGGGAAGCTGATGACTTTATGAGAAATCAATAAACAATAAAACAAAACCAAAAGAATAAAAAATTAGAAGAAAATGTGAAATATCTCACTGGGAAAAACAAGTGACCTGTACAACATCCAGGAGAGATAATTTAACACTTAGACATCATTTTATATTAAAAAGACACCATTTTAAAAGATTAGCAAGGAAAATTGCCCTGGTATCCCAGATCCAGAGGGTACAAGAGAAATGGAAAGAATTAATCAATCATCTCCTGAAAGAAACCCCCAAAATGAATACTGCCAGGAATATTACAACCAAATTTCAAGGCTCTCAAGTCAAGAAGAAAATGTTGGAAAAAGTCATAAAAATAGCAATTCAGTTTTTATGGAGTCACAGGATGACAAAAGCTTTAGTCACTTCTACTTTAAGCCCCTACCTTTGTCTGGCTTAAAATATGATATTCCCAAAGACAAAATAGCTTGGTTTACAACTGAGAATCAACTACCCACAAAACTGAACATGGTCTTTTATGGGGAAAGATGGCCATTCAATGAAATAGGAGACTTTCCTAATTTCCTGATGAAATAACCAGAGGTAAACAGAAAATTTGATCTCCAAATACTAGACTCAAGTGAAGCATAAAAAGATGAACAAGAAAGGCAAGGTATAAGGATCTTACTTATGTTGAACTGCTTATATTCCTGCATGGGAATATGATATTAATAACTCATATGAACTTTTTCATTTATTAAGGCAGTTAGAAGAGGCATATATATATATATATATATATATATATATATATATGGCATAGTTGAGAGTTGAATTTGAAGGGATGATATATATTGAAAAGATGGAGTTCACAAGTGAGAAAATAATGCATTGGAAGAAAAGAAAAGCATGATGTAGAATGGGGTAAATTATTTTACATAAAAGAGACAAGAGAAGCTTTTGCAGTTGGAATGGAGGAGGGGGGTGGTAATAGGGAATGGGGTATAGAAATCTATCTTCAAAATGAAAGTAGGAGAGGAAAGGGTTAGGAGAAAGGGTTCTGGGATAGGTAATGAAAGGAATGGAAGATTGTGGGAGAGGATAGTAGGATGCATAACACTTTTGAGGCAGGAATGTGTAAAAGGAGAGAGAGAATAGTGGAATAAATGGGGGATAGAGGAATAGGATGGAAAGAAACACTCTTAGGAATAGAAACTGGGCAAATATTGAAACAAGCTTTGCTGATAAAGATCTTATTTCTCAAATATAGAGAACTGAGTCAAATTTATTTTATTTTTATTTATTTAATAAAATTTCCCAGTTTAAAAATGAACAAAAGATATGAAGTTTTCATATGAGGTTATCACTACAATCTTTTTAAATATACTACTCATTATTAACAGGAGAAATATGCTTTGGAACAATCTGAGGTACTTAACCGTATACCTATAGGATTAACTAATGGGACATGAAGAGAAAATGACAAATATTGGACAGAATGTAGGAAAAATGAGACATTAATTAATATCTAATTAATTAATAAATAATGAGACTATTGGAGAAGTTGTGAAAGGAGTCAACAGTTCTGCATAGCAATTTGGAACTCTGTCTAAAGGACATGCCTTGCCTACCCACTGAACTAGCAATGCCACTACCAGGTCTATATTCCAGAAAAGATGAAAAACAAGAAGGAAAAGGACCTGGATGTATAAGGATGTTTATAAAATCTCTCTTCTGGTGACAAAGAACTGAAAATTGAGGGGATAGACATTGTATGGAGAATGGCTGAACAAATAGTGGTGTGTGATTAAGATGAAAGGTTGCTTTGTTATAAAAAAAATGATGGACAGGTTGCTTGCAGTTTAATAAAAAGACAAAACATAAGATTCATGAGTAGATGCAATGGGAAATGTACTATATGTAAAGTAATAGCAAAGTTGTAGGATGAACCAACTGTGAATGACACCTTTTCTCAGCTATTTTGTGACCCAAGAGAACTCTGAAGGAATGCTATCCATCCCAAAGACAGAACTGAATTATAGATTGAAAGATACATTTTTCCATTCTAGTTTTCAAGAGGTTTTTTTTTGGGGGGGGGTAGGGGGCAATTATGTTATTTTTACAACATCATGATTATGGTAATGTTTTTCATGACAATACATTTATAATTTGCTTTCTCAATGAGGGGAATCAGGGTGGAAGGAAGTGAGAACTTGTTTTTTTCATGTAACTGGGGAAAATAAAATAGAAAATAGAAAAAAAGGAAGTATGATGGAGCAGAGAGAACATTAAATCTGAAATCAGTGCTTGAACCACAATGTGGTCTCTGCCTCTTGTTGACTTTTTCAACCTTAAAATAACTGCTAAGCCTCTACTAACTTTAGTTTCCTCCTTTGTCAAAATTTACCAGGACTGGGATTGGTGGGAGAAGAGAAGACAAACTATATAATCTCTAAGATCTCTTGAAATGCCAAATGTCCCTCTTTTCTGGTAGAATCCATAAAGAGAGAATGGCTTAATCAACTCAATCTTATGAAAAATTGTAGTCACTATTTTTCTCCAAAGCCTTTTCACTTTTAAATTGCTCTATTAGCATTGAAGACATCACCATTCTTTTAATCTCCCAGGCAGGAAGCTTAGAATAGCATTCCTCAACTCTTCAATCATTTTCTTTCCCCTCATACCCATTCAAAATGATTTTATAAAGAGATAATATAGAGTGGAGGAAGAGAACAATGTTCTAAAAGTCTAGAGGGAAGAAAATCTCAAGTATGATCAACAGTTTCAGATATTGTAGAGGAATATGGTTTGGAAGGATGAGGACTGAGAAAAGATTATTGGGCTTAGCAATAAAAGATCATTAACCACTATGAAAAGATAAATTTAATGGAATGAAGATGTCTGGAACCAGATTATAAGGGTTTATAAAGAAAAGAAGAGAAGAAGAAATGAAGTCATTTATTGTAGACTGTCCTTTTAAGGAGATCAGCATCAAAGGTCAGAGAAGATGTAGGATAATTGTTAGCTGGAATAGAAAGACCAAGCCAAGGATTTCTTTATTTAAATGGAGGAGAAATGGGCAATTTATAGAAAGTAAGGAATGAACCAGTAGATTGAAAAGAAGTTAAAGAGGAGGGATGACAAAGAACTCAGTCTGTTGGAAATCACCTGAGATGAGATCACTTGAGCAGGTGGAGATTTGCTAAACCTTGGAGAAGAATAAAGTTACTTTGTCATATGAGAGGTATGAATGAGGACATAATGGCAGAAGGCATTTAATTGACAGAAAATGAAAAAATGGAGAAGAGAAATATCATGAATGGTTTCATTTGTGTTCTGTAGATTATGAGGCAAGTTTCTCAACTGAGAGAGTTGTAGAAGAGTGAGTCATAGGGGATTGGGGAAGGGTTGGAAAGATTTGGGAGGAGCTATTGTAGAGAGGGGAATATTGAGTTGATGAAGGGAGTATAGCAGCAGTGAGAACTGAGCTGAAGTTCTGTGACATACATGTAGTAGATCCTTTGTGATTTTCTCCCTCTTTCTTCTAGAGTATATATGTAGGAGCAAAGATTGTGAAGGATAAGTTTGATCCAAGGTTGAAACTTGACTTAATGATGAAGGGGTTGAGAATTCAAGAGAGGTGTTGATGATAGAGCTGCAATGGTTCACCAAGGCGTCATGATGAATAGAGAAGACAGTGGCGAGAGCAGGGGAGGTAGCCTGGGAGACAACTGAAGGGTCAAGGGACTGGAAGAGGAAGTTACAGTGTGGACAAAAAGTAGTGATTTGTAAAAGAAGGAAGAGGAAGAGTTGAAAATCCCATAGAATACAGCTGGACAAGGAGGTTTTGGAATTATTGAACATAGAGGTGGTTTATTTATGGAGCATTGTAAGATTAATTTTTCAATGACTGATGTAGACTGGAGAAATAATTCATAAGAATTGTGAAAAGTGAAGAATTCAGTTATTAGGGTATTTAAAGGAGAGCCATTATGCATGTTGTCATACTATAGTATGAAGGCAGCAGTTGGGGAAGAGAAAAAAAAAATATGATGAATAAAGGAAACGAAAACAGAAGGTAAGATAGTATCTATAAACAATTACCAGAATTTTAATTGGTTGATAGCAATACATACATACATACATATCTTTGTGATGGCAAATAATTGGAAACTGAAATGATATCCATCTATTGAGGAATGACTGAAGGAGTTGTGATTCTTAATTGTAATGGATTACTATTGTACTATGAGAAAGAATGAGCAGGATGGTTTCAGAAGGAAAAAAAAAATGTAACTTTTGAAGGAACTAGTGAAAAACAAATTGTGAAGAACCAGAATATTGTTCACAGTAACAGAAGCAATATTAATTGTTGAAGACCTGGCTACTCTGATCAAGACAAAGATCAAAGTTAATTCAAAAGAACCTTTATATGGGGAAAAAGGTTTATTTACCTCAGAAAGAGAATTGGTGGATTCTGAGTGCAGATAGAAAAAAAAATAATTTTCTATATCTTTAGCATTTTTTTATGATAACATGACTAATATGGAAATATGGTTCCCATGACTTCAGATAGATAATCAGTATTAAATTGGCTGCCTTCTCAATAGATGAGGGAGAGAAATTGAAATATTTTTTCATAAAATGTTATTAAAATAGTAAAAGTTGAAATTAAGTAAAATAGTTTAACATAGTAATAATGGTTTAATACAATTTGAACTCTGATCTGTCTTAACTCAATGTAGTAAATTTTGCATGAGCTGCATACTCAGTTTTAAGCATGTAATGTCATCTGTGTTTTATTTTATCTTATGTGAAGCATTTCCCAGTTACATATTTAAAATTATTTTATTTATATCATTAAATATCACATAAAATTTAACCATAATTCTTTATAGTTTTTAGTTCTAAATTCCATCTGTCTATTGGACCCTCCCCTCACCTTGAGAAGGCAAGATATTTACTATTGAATATACATGAAATGTATATGTAAATGAATTTCTATATTAACTATGTTGTAAACAAAAATACAAATAAGATGACAAATAAAAATAAAGTTATATATAGATATATAGAGATAGAAATATATATATACATAGATATATGTACATATATACATATATCTATGTATATATACATATATATATATATATATATATATACACACTTCAGTTGTCAAGCAGAGTCCATTAGTTTTGTCTCTGGAGGTAGATAGTGTTTTCCACAATGGGTCCTTTGAATTTTCTTACTATATTATCTTGATTTGAGTAACTAAATATTTCATAATTGAGCATCATTACAATATTGCTGCTACTGTGAACAATTTTGTCCTGGATTGGCTCACTTCAATTTGCATCGGTTCATATCAACCTTTCTTGTTTTTTTCTGAAATTATATAGTTTGCCATTACTCACATCTTATTTTATTGTTCTCCAAGTGATGGGCATCCCCTCAACTTCCAATTCTGTGCTACTGCCAAAAATACTTAAAAACAACCACTATACAAATTTTGTGCAAATAGGTCTTTTGTTCCTTTTCTTTGATCACTTTGGGATATATATCTAGTAGTGGCATTGCTAGAAAAAAGGGAAGATACAGTTGTATATAACTTTCTGAATCATTCCAAATTGCTCATCAGAATGGATAGACTATTTCACAACTCCACCACATCTATGTTTAGTATTGTGATTTTTTCATATCTTTTCCAGCATTTATCATTTTTATTTTCTGACATAGTATCTTAGAATTCTTTAAATTTATATTTATCAATACAATAGTAATACCTTAGATTTGTTTTAATTTATAATTATCAAAACAATAGTGAATTATAATTCTTTTTCATGGTTTTCTATCATAGCTTTAATTTCTTCTCCTGAAACTGTCTATTAATATCTTTTGACTATGGAATGACTCTTTGTCACTAAAAATTTGGTTCAGTTTCCTACATATTTGAAAAATGAGACTTTTCTCTAGAAATTTGAAACATTTTCCCCGTTTCCCCATTGCTTTCTTTTTGATTCATTTATTTTTTTATCCATATGCACATGCATATTTTTAAGTTGCAAAATCCTTCCACCCTTCCTTCCCACCCCCCTTCAGTAATGAACAGTCAGATTAGCGTTGAACATACATATTTTTAGATAGACATGTTTACAGATTAGTCATTTTCAGTAGGAGTTAAAATTAAGGGAAAGAGATACATATGAGCTAATTTGTATAAAGTGTTTATCAGATTCTGAAGGGCTGTTTTTATTTTGTTTGGTTTTGTTTTTCTTCCTCTGGATGGGGATAACATTGTCCATAGCTGGTCTAATATGGTAGTCTCAGCTCTCTGAACAGCTGAGAACAGCTGCATCCATCAAGGTTGATTATCTCACAATGCTATTTTGTTTTTGGTTTTTACGAGACAGTGGCATTAAGTGACTTGCCCAAGGTCACACAGCTAGGTAATTATTAAATGTCTGAGAGGCTGGCTTTGAACTCAGGTCTTCCTGACTCCAAGGACAGTGCTCTATCCACTATGCCACCAAGCTACCACACAATGCGATTGTTAATGTATACACTTGGTTCTTGTTATATGTGTGTGTGTGTGTGTGTGTGTGTGTGTGTGTGTGTGTGTGTGTGTGTGTGTGTGTGTTGTTTCCTTTTGTTTTTCTTCCTTTGGTTGTGGATAACCTTGTCCATAGCCGGTTTAATACAGTCATCGTAGCTCTCTGAACTGCTGAGAGGAGCTGCTTCCATCTAGGTTGTTCAGCTCACCATGTTGTTGTTGTTTCACCTCTGATTTTCTTGGAGCTCCAAGTTAATCACCATTTCATATGTTTGTTGATAGTTTTAGATAGATTTTATTGATTATTTTAAGGAAAACTCCATTTATTCCTAAACTTTCTAGTATTTTTAATGGGATTGGATATATTTTATTAAAGGTTTTTTTCAGCATCTATTGTAATAATCTTATGATTTCTACTGGTTTTTCCTATTGATATGTTCATAAATTATGCTATTTGCCCAATATTGAACCATCCCTGCCTACCTAGTATAAATCCTACCTGATAATGGTGTTTAATCCTAGTAATAACTTGCTGTAGTCTCATTACTAAAGTTTGATTTAATATTTTTGCATCGATATTCATTAGGGAGATTGACCCATAATTTTTGTTGTCTGTTTTGGTTCTTCCTTGTTTAGGTATCAAAGTTGTTTGGTATCTCCTAGTGGTTAAATAGTTTTTGTAAAATAGGAATTGTTTTCCTTAATTTTTTCCTAGAATTCACTTGTAAATCTGCCTGGACCTGGAGACTTTTGATTAAGGTGTTTATTGATGGTTTCTTCAATTTCTTTTTTTGAAATGGGGGTTATTAAGTAATTTTTTCCCTCTCCATTGTGCTGAAAAAGCTCTGAATTATCTCTTTAATTTCCTCCCCATTGATGGTTAGTTTACCCTTTTCATTTTTGACACAGGTAAGTTGGTTATTTTCTTTCTTTTTTATCGGTCAAACAGAGATTTGTTTATTTTATTGGCTTTTTCATAAAACCAATTCTTAATTTTATTTATGAGATAAATGAGTTTTTTGCTTTCAATTTTATTAATCTCTCCCTTGATATTAAGAATTTCTAATTTGGTATTTAATTGGGGATTTTTAATTTGTTCTTTTTCTATTTTTTAATTGCTTACCCAATTGATTAATCTCTTTCTCTCTTTTATTCATATAGGCATGTAGAGAGAGAGATAATGTTTTCCTTCAAAACTTCTCTGACTGTGTCCCATAAATTTTGGTACAAGGTCTTATTAGTATCAATTTCTAGTATATAATTATTAGTTCTATTATTTGCCACTTGATCCATCCATTATTTAAGACAAAGTTATTTAAGTTCCAATTAGTTTTTGGTTTATTTTTCCATGATCTTTTATTGCATGAAGTTCTTATTTCAACATGATCTGAGGTGTATGTATTTATTATTTCTGCCTCTCTGCATTTGATTGTAAGGTTTTTTTATGCCCTAGTACATGATCAATTTTGGTAAAGGTGCTATACTTTGCTGAGAAAAAAAACAACAACATATATTCCTTTCTATCCCTATTAAGTTTCTCCAAGGATCTATCATATCTAAGCTTTCTCAGATTTCATTCAGTTTCTTAGCTTCTGTCTTGTTTATTTTGTGGTTAGATTTATTTAGTTTTGAGAGAGGGAGGTTGAGGGTCCCCCATTATTAAAGTTTTGTCATTCAATCAGCTTTTCCTCTAGGAATTTGGATGCTATAACACTATGTGCATACATGTATAGTAATGATATAGTTTCATTATCAATGGTGGCTTTAAAGAAGATGTAGTTTTCTTTCTTTATTTCTTTTAATAAGAACAATTTTTGCTTTTAATTTATCTGAGATCGGGATCACTACCCCTGATTTTTTTTTACTTCAGCTGAGGCTCTAATCTTTTACCTTTAGCCAGTGTGTATCTCTCTACTCTATCCTTACTCAGTGCCAGCTTATTTTGATGATTATCACTTTTTAATTTAAATTGAAATTTGAGATTGTCATTGCTATATATTCCCCTCCTGTTTTTCCCTTTTTCACTTGATATTCTTGACTTTTCACTCCTCCAGGTGAATTTTGTTCTTGTTTTCTCTAGCTCTAAAAATTAATTTTTGGTAGTTTGAGTGATATTGTAATAAGTAAATTGACTTCAATAGGACTGTCATTTTTATTGTGTTACTTCAGTCTCCCCATGAGCAATTAAATCTTTTCCAATTGTTTAGATGTGTCTTTATTTGTGGGAAGTGTTTTATATTTTTGTTCATATAATCATTATGTTTGTCTTGGCAGCTAGATTCCCAAGTGGTTTATTTTATCTACAGTTATTTTAAATGGAATTTTTCAACCTTTTAGTGTTGGATTTTATGAGTAATATGTAGAAATGTTGGGGTGGCTAGGTGGTGCAGTGGATAGAGCACTGGCCCTGTAGTCAGGTGTACCTGGGTTCAAATCCGACCTCAGACACTTAAAAATTCCCTTGCTGTGTGGCCTTGGGCAAGCCACTTAACCCCATTTGCCTTGCAAAAACCTAAAAAAAGAAAAAAATGCTGATAATTTATTAAGTTTATTCTATAACCTGTTACTTTGTTGAATGTTTTAATTTTTCAACTGTTTTTTTTTTCTTTTTAGGGAGGGTTAGTTTCTATAGTTCTCTAAATATATCATTACATCATAAGCACAATGACTTTCTTTCAGTTTCTTTTTCTTTTCTGACTGGTCTAGCTAGCTTCCTTAGTAGAATATTATATTATCTTGCTGCGAATGAACAGCCTTGCTTCATTTCTTTTATTAGGAAGAATTTAATTTTATCCCTAGTGCAGATAATGATTACTCTTCATTATGTATAGATTCAACTTATGATTTTGAGGAAAGCTCCATTGATTGTTATATTCTCAAGTATTTTTAATAGGAATGAGTTTTGCATTTTTGAAAGATCTTTTTGCATTTGTTGATATAATCATATGATTTTTATTATTAATATAAATATGGTCCATAGTGCTGATAGTTTTAACAATATTTCACCAGCCCTGAATTCCTTGCTTAAAGCAACCAGATCAGAGTGTATGATCTTTGTAATATATTACTTTAATCCCCTTTACTGTATATTATTTAAAATATTTGCATCAATATTTATTAAGGAAATTGGACTATAGTTTTCTTTTTTTTGAAAGTTCTAGCATTAGTTTTATTTTACATATTATATTTATTTATTTATTTATTTTTTCAACTACATGCAAGAGTAGCTTTCAGAAACCATTTTTTGCAAGGCTTGGAGTATTACATTTTTCTTACTTCTTCCCTTTCATTCCTCTTCCCTCTGACAGAAAGGAATCTGATATGAGCTATAGATGGATAATCATGCTAAACATAGATCCATATTAATCATGTTGTGAAAGAAGAATCAAATCAAAATAGGAAAAAGAAGAGAAAAATTAAAACATAAGACACTTTTTAAAAATTGAAGCAAATAAGTTTTGTTCTGCATTTAAACTCCACAGCTCATGGTATTTTCCATCACAAGTCTTTTAAAATACCTTTGAGCGTTGTGCTGATGAAATGAACAAGTCTATCAAAGTTGATCATCACCCCATGTACATATTAATGCGTATAATTTTCTTCTGGTATTGCTCCCTTCCCTGAGCACCAGTTCTTGCCAGTTTTTCCAGGCTATTCTGAAGTCCTGGCCCTCGTGCATTCTTATAGAAAAATAGTGTTCCAACACATTCATGTATCACGACTGCTCCACTATTGCCCAATTGGCAGACATTTCCTCAATTTCCAAGTATTTTTGTTAGTATAAAAAGAGCTACTATAAATATTTTTACACATGTAGGTTTTTTACCCTTTTTAATTATTTAATTTTTTTGATTACAGACATAGTAATTGTATTTTGGATTAAAGGTTATACGCAGTTTTATTGTTCTTTGGACATAATTCCAAATTGGTCTCCAGACAATTTGCATCAGTTCACAACTCCACCAACAACACATTGGTGTCCTGGTTTCCCCATATTCCCTATAACATTAATCATATTCTTTTTTTAGTCACAGTGACCAATCTAATAAATGTGAGGTACTACCTCAGAGTTATTTTAATTTGCATTTCTCTAATAATAATGATTTAGAACACTTTTATATGCTTTAGTTTCTTCATTTGAGAATAGCCTTTTCATAACCTATGGCCTTTTAATATAGAAATGGCTAAATTATTTTTAATCCCAACTATAGGTCAATGATATTTTAATTGTTTCTTTTTGGTTGCTTGCAATATTTTTTCTGCGTTATGCAAATTCTTGAATTTGTGATGTTCCTGGAAGTTTTCATTTTTGGATATCTATGAGTGGTGATTATTGAATTTTTCCAATTATTATTTTGCTCTTTAGTTGTCATATCAGTGCAGTTCTCTTTGATAATTACTTGAAAGAAATTTTCCAGGATTTTTTTTAATCATGACTTTTAGGAATTTCAATAATAGTTATATTATCTCTCCTGGTTATATTTTCTAGGTAAATTTTGTTCTAATAAGAAATTTTGCATTTTTTTCTACTTTTCACTATTTTTGATTTTGTTTTAACATATCTTATTGATTTAAAATCTTTAGTTTTCACTTTTTCAATTCTAAGTTTTTATGTTTCATTTTATTTTCATATTTTGATCAATATTTCCCAATTATATTTTAAATCAGTTAAGACAGCACTGGGGACTATTGTAGACCTCATGGGGTCTTTGGGTGATACGTCTAACACCTCTGTATTAGAACTTTTTCTTCATTACCTTTCTTTTGTATAATTTAATTTGCTTATTTTTCAATTATATGCAAAGGGAATTTTCAACATTCATCCATTTGCAAGATTATGAGTTTCATATTTTTCTATGACTCTCCCTTTCCCACTGCTTCTAACAAAGTCGGAGATAAATTGTATATGTACCATAGTGCTTAACATATTTCCATATTAATCACATTGTAAAAGAGGGATTAGAATTAAAGGGGGAAAAACAGGAAAAAGAAAGAAAAAACATAAAAAGAATCTTAAAACGTGAACATAATATGCTTTGCTCTGCATTCAAACTACACACCATTCTTTTGTTTGTTTTATTTTATTTCTTCTGGATATGGATGTCAATTTCTGTATCAGCATTCCCAGGATCGTTTTTGATTACTAAACGCTAAGAAGAGCCGTGTCCGTCAAACAATGGTGCCATTCATCCATCTCACAATGTTTCCATTAACATGTGCAATGTTCTCCTGGTTCAGCTCACTTCACTCAGTATCAGTTAATGCAAGTCTTTCCAGGCTTTTCTCAAGTCTGGCAGCTCATAATTTTCTATAGAACAATAGAACTCTTATCACATTTATATACCTTAGCTTATTCAGTCATTCCCCAAATGATGGGTACCTCCTTGATTTCCCATTCTTTGCCACTGCAAAAAGCACTGCTATAATTATTATTGCACATGGGGATCTTTTCCCCTTTTTATTACCTCTTTGGGTTATAGATATAGTGGTGGCATTGCCGGATCAGAGTATGCGTTTTTATTGATACTTTAGGCACAGCTCCAAATTGCTGTCTAGGATGTCTACATCAATTAACAACTCAACCAGCAGTAAATTCTCAGTTTTCCCACAACTTTTCCAACATTGATCATTTGCCTTTTTTGTCATTTAGCCAATTGGACAGATGTGAGCTGATACCTCAGAGTTGTATTCATTTACAATTCTCTACTCAATAATGATATGGAACCGTTTTTGATATGACTATAAACAGATTTAATTTCTTGATCTGAAATGTTCCTGTCATGTACTATGACATTTGTCAACTGGAGAATAACTTTCATTCTGATAGATTTGAATCCATTTTAGAAATGAGTCCTTTATCAGAAACACTGTGACATTTTTCTTCATTCCTTCTAATCTTGACTATTTTCATTTTGTTTATGAAAAAACTTTTAAAATCAATGTGGTGTGAAATCATCCATTTTTTAAATTATAGATTTTTTTTGTTTTCCTGTTTTCCTAATATTCCTATGTATTGCTATTGATTTTGACCTTTTTTTTTTTTTTTTGGTTTTGGGTGTGAGCTATGGACATATCCCTAATTTTTTCCATACTACTTTCCAGGATTCCCAGTGTTTTTTGATACCTATCTAGTTCTTATCTCAGAAGTTAGAATCTTTGGATTTATCAAACCATAGATCACTCCAATTATTCACTACTATTTCTTTTTTAGCAAGTCTCTTTCACTTCTTTATTTCTCTCTATTTCTTAGCCAGTACCAGACAGATTTGATGATATCTGTTTTATAATATAGTTTTAGATCTGGTACATCTAGATCATATTCCTTTGTACTATTTTTTTAATTAATTCCCTCTATTTTCTTGATCTTTTATTACTTCAGATGAATTTTGTTACTATTTTTTCTAATTCTGTAAAAAAAGATTTTTTAGTAATTTGATTGCTATTGCCCTGGATAAGTAATTTAATTTAGATAGAATTGTGATTTTTATTACTTCACTTAGGTCTTCTTATAAGCAATTGACATTTTTCAGATTGTTTAGATCTGACTATGAAAAGTATTTTGTTTGGTGACTAGGTGGCACAATGGATAGAGCACTGGCCCTGGAATCAGGAGTATCTGAGTTCAAATCCGGCCTCAGGCATTTAATAATTACCTAGCTGTGTGGCCTTGGGCAAGCCACTTAACCCCATTGCCTAGCAAAAAAAAAAAAAAAAAAAAAAAAACCTAAAAAAAAAAGAAAGAAAAGACACTTGTTTCTTGAAACTTCAATCAGTTCTGTTCCTCAGAAGTCTTCCTCTCTTGGGACAAAAAAATCATACTGTTCTGAAGGGTCTCTGATCCCTTAGATACAGAAGTGATACTATCTCGTGGGGCTCCCACTCATTCTTGACCAAAAGTATTCCTCTCGGCCTTTGGACTTTGACCCCAAAGACATTTAGACAATAAATATGAGTTTCCAAAGAGCATGTGGTCCTGGGTTGATTGCTTAGCTCAGGACTATCCTGATGTTTTTCATCCTTCAGTTTGAAAATTACCTATGACATCAAAAGGTGACTTGTGTGTGAATTAGATTTAAATAAAGCAGTTACACATAGATGTCTATCTTACTTTCAGTCATCAAAATCCAGTGGCAAGATCAAAATCAAGATGCCTGGAGTTGACCTGGGATGCACTAGATGATGCTGGTGTCTTTGATATCTGATGAAGCTCTAAGAACTCCACAGCACCTACTTTGGTACCTTCATGGCCATTGAGGCAAATTGTTCTTATCCACCCATTCTGTGGGTGGGGATGGGGGGAGTCTTCAAACACTTGAGGTAGATATCCACCTATATCATGAATTGTTTTTGCCTTACCAGTTACCCTCAATCTGGTTGAGCCGTTTGCTCAGGTGGTTTTACTAGGATCAGCTACATGCTACAGCTTCTTGGAGCAACAGGTTGGCAGAGAGGTGAACATCAAAGCTGGAGTAGCAACCCTGATGAAGCCTTGGTCTATTCCTCTCACCGGAGGTGCTAGTCTTCCCTGAATGCCCCTTAAGTGCCCTGTGATCTCTTTCTGACTGTTACTGGCTGGCTCTGACTTGAGAACTGAAGCTTCTGATGTTTCTGTCACCATGAGCTAGTTTCATTCCTAGTGTTTTCATTCATGTGGGCTCCTTTTTAGCTTCTTCCCTTGTGTCATGTATCTATCCAATCCTACGTTTCCCTTGGGGTGGAAGGTGACTTACTTTGATTTTTTGACTGTGTCATTCCAGAATTCAATTGAAATCATTTTTTTTTTCAAATTGCTTGGAGAAAACTATTAAGAGAGCTCATCTGAGTCCTTTCTCTGCTTTGACATGTTGGCTTCTCCCCTAAGTCAGACCCAATTACATTTTCTTTTGGTTTGGGGTACACTCAGAGGTGTTGTTGCGGGATATACAGACAATGCTTTCATTAAAGAACTTTGTGGGCAACAAAATATTTTCCAATTTCAATGCTGATATAAATGATTGTCTTCCTGTGGGACCTTAGGTGAAAATTCCCTTTTTGATCACTTTCTCTCATACATTTCAGACAATCAAAGAATGCTAATGAGGAATTTCACGATAAGAAATGATCCAAGAGTAAAATGAAGAATATCAGAAGAATCCCTAAGCCTGCAAGTCTGAGATGAAATCATAATAATCACACACATGAAATCATAATAATCCCACACATAATAATCAGGCCTCACACAGTGAGTACTGGTTTCTCATACTTCCTCACTGGTTACTCTGTTCTCTCTCTTTTTTTTTTAGGTTTTTGCAAGGCAAATGGGGTCAAGTGGTTTGCCCAAGGCCACACAGCTAGGTAATTATTAAGTGTTTGAGACCGGATTTGAAGCCAAGTATTCCTGACTCCAAGGTTGATGCTTTATCCACTACACCACCTAGCCACCTCTATGCTGTTCTCTTTAAGGGAGCCCATGCAAGTATGCCCTATTCTATATCATTCATACTATGTTCTTCTGCTAGCAGACCCTTTACGGTTTCCTCTAGTCCTTGAGAACGGACTATAATGGATCTTAAAAGCTACATTAATTAGAAAGCTACTAGTGTTCTCTGGGAATAGCTTCTGGATTAGATCTCAGGATGCCAGGCACAAGAGCATTTCCCCCTAATGATCACAGCTACGATAAAGAATTTTAAATCAAATGGAGATGAGGGCTTTATCTCTTTTTACTTTGCCAGTGATAACGAGTCCGCAATCAGCGCTAGAGACACCAGACAAGCAGCCAAGAAAAGATCCTGGTGCTCCCTTTCCTTGGTGTCTCTCAAAGTGTGTGGGGTGCTCAGGAGGCCTAGCATCCATGATGTGAGAGCTGCTCCTTCACCCTTACTGTCCACCCAATTCACCCATCTCACTGGTACTTCCAAGAAGCTACATTATGCATGGCTACACCCTAGTAAGCTATCTTGGTAGATGACTAAAATAGGTTTGGGGTAACCAATAGACAAAATCTGCTGATGAGTTAAGGGAGGCCTATCCTAAGCATATGATAAATTTTTCCTGTGTACTGTGATGATAAGGCCATTAAAGTGGCCAAAGCAGGTATAGTGGAAGACTTAGACTTGGTCACATGAAGACACATGGTCATCTATTTGCATCCTGGGCTTTTGGAAGTCATCTTGACTTTTATTTTGCCATTTGATTTACATGACTCTGGAAGAGAGAGTGAGATAGGCAACTTTGTACAATGTTGACCCACTTAAATCCAATTCTTGCACAAGTTAAAATATCACCTGTGAGTGATATCATTGCTTTTCTTGGGAACTTAAGGACAAAGAATAATTGCAGGTTGTATGCTTATTTTACAGGTAGGAAATCAATTGGGTATAGCATTTCAGGGACCTTCCCATGGATGTGTTAAGCCTTACGTCTTCAATTTAGCTTGGCTAGTGCTTGGGCAGCAGCCACATCTCTAATACTACAATGGAAACCTGTTCAACTTGGCAGTACCTTCCAGAGATCTTGGAAATCCTTGAAAAGGATTGTGAGTCTTTAAAAAATACTTTTACATGACAAATGAGATAACTGTTATATAACTCCTAATTCCTCTGTTCTAAGATTAGCTGTTTTGTGAGAAGTATTAGATTGTTGCCTATTGTCCACTCTAAGTAATTCATGTTGCAAATTCTTCTTTTCATCTGGCATTCCTATAGAGAGCTCCTGACATCAAGCCCATTCAACCCCATTGCCCAGTAAGACAAAATCATGTAATTTCAAGGTTGGAATCTCAGAGATCATTCAATCTGAACAACATTCGAACAAAAATCTCTAACGTGAGAGAGGTCGCATGGTATAGTGGACACAAGGAGTCCTGTGTTCAGATCTCAATTCTGTTTCTACAGTTGTGCATTTGGGAAATTATTTAACCTATCTGTTCCTACAAAACCTAATTTATATAAGAACGAACTTAGGCTCCCTTCCAGGGATCTATGAATCTGTGACAATTCTCAACAAGGATTTCTCCATCCTTTGTGTGGAGAAGTCCAGAGAGGAATAGTCCACTTCATACAAGGAAGCTTGTTCTATTTTGGGACAAATTTTAATGTTAGGAAATCTTTCTTCTACCTAGATGTACACATTTCTTCAAGTTCTGCCTTCTAGATCCCTGAAGGACAACGTGGATCCTTTTTTTATATGACATTTCAAATCCTTGAAGTTTGTTATCATGATCCCAATAAGTGACTTTTGAAAAATCACTGCTCAATTTGCATTAGAAAAGATGGTGTCAAGAATACAGTCAGAGGAATTCCACCATGGTGATTAGGAGACTTGAGACTACACCAAGGAAGGTGAAGTTGATAGAAGTAGTATTGCATTCAGTAGCCTTATGTTTTCACCTTAATTGGTGTAGCATACTTCTAATGAAGAATGTCACTCTACCGACGATGATTAAACTAGCCTGGTCTTAGAAATGGAAGAAATCTCAAGATCATATCATTTAAACCTCTCCTCTTTACAAACAAGGAAACTTGAAACCAGAGTGAAGTGATTTGCTAATATTAATACTAGCAGTTAGTGGAAGAGCCAGGATTATAACTGAGGTCCTATTGCTATTGTATTTGGTCAGCTGCCTCATAGAGTCAAGGTCAGCTCCACAGTCCATAAATATAAACATCTTTGATTCCTGTAATCCTTTTTCCTTGAATCTATTGTAAGGGGAAGTTTGAGAAGTAGAGCAGTAGTTTTTTCCACATCTCACGTCTCCAGACATAGGCACTTTGAAATATACTCTTGAATGTCACATGTTTTGAATAGACTATGGATCATTTAGCTACAAGTCTTGCTAAAATTCTTATTGCATTTTTAAAAAGGAAATAAATATGGAGTGCTGAGAAGAGTTTTGGGCTTATGGTCAAAATCAAGCATTATTTCCAACAATTATAAACTGGTTGATTTTTCCTATATGATGTCACTGAACTCATTCTTGGTTTTTGGCTCTGCCAGATGGGAGCTGTCTTATTATCTTGCTATCCTAACAAGCTGACATGCTACCCAATAGGGAGTAGAAACTACATATCTCCTGATTGATTGATTGCTTGCTTTGCCCCAATTACAGGATTGTGAAGCAATTATTCTTCTTTTGAGGATCAGGTGAGGTGTGTACATTTCTACCATTAAGACTTATGGAGGGGCGGCTAGGTGGCGTAGTGGATAAAGCACCGGCCCTGGAGTCAGGAGTACCTAGGTTCAAATCTGGTCTCAGACACTTAATAATGACCTAGCTGTGTGGCGCTGGGCAGGCCACTTAACCCCATTTGCCTTGCAAAAAACCTAAAAAAAAAGACTTATGGAATTCCAAATTCTTATGTAATTCTAAGCATTCCATAGTAGAAGAGGTGGTTTTAAATAAAGAATGAATCAAATATGATAACTAGCATTCATAGAGCCTGTGAACATTCTCAAAGAACTTTTCATACATTATTTCATTTTATCTACCAAACAGTCTTGTGAGGTAGCCAATGGTGTAAATGAAATTTCTCCAAACTCATTTACTCAAACACCAGCTTGAGAGGTTATTGACTTGTCCAAGGTCAAAAAGAAGGCATTGGAGAAAGGATTTAAACACTGGTCTTCCTGATTCTAAATCCTGCTCCAAATGAAATGACTTGTTTCTTAAGCAGAAGTCTTCAAACAAAGGCTTTATTCATGAGAGATGGGGGAGAGGCAGAAAGGGAATACTAATTTATAAAGTCACTACTATATTCCAGACAGGGTTAAACTCTTTACATTTTTATTTTGAAGAGGTCACCTTGGTCATCTTCTCATTGTTTTAATATCTCTCATGGGTATTTAAATCCCAATTCAGAGATTTGGGGTTTCTATATGATTTCCCAGCAAAAAGTCAGCACTACCTCCCGTTTTCCTAGAATATCTTTGCCCCTTGGATACACTCATCTGCACATCCCATAACCCTCTTCTGAATTATAAGTGTTGAATTATAAATGCTTCTTTTCATCTTTATTTCCACAACTCAGTAGGACAATTTCTTTGACCTAAGGTAGAATTTAATAAATGCCTGTTGGAATGAATAATAGCTTAAGAAAAATGTTTCCAAAATACCAAGTCCAAGAAAGTCATCCAACAAGATGCTCTATAGCTTCATCATTTTATTAGGTGAGAAGGAGTCTTGAAAGCATATAAAAACAATATATTTACATATTTTTTGAATTCAACATTCAGTCAAAAACGTAAAATTAGTGTGACTATGCTAGCTGATCACGTTAGGAAGGACAAAAATATTGAGAGTCATTGGATTGAATCAAACAATCCTATGTAATGAGGTAAGTCAAATTAATTAGACATAGATGAAGGTCTATCTAGATATATATACATCCATGTCTATAATATATGGGATAATAAAGGTTAATATGATTAGGTATACATACCATACATATATGAAACCTATGTGCATGCAGATGTATGTGAATATGTCTGTCATAGAGGGAGATTCCATCATGAATATATCAATGATTCCTTGATAATTAAATTTTGTAACGTTTGTGGAGTCAGCTCCTTGCAGCAGTAATAAAAGGGCAGCATTTGTGTGTATGGGAGGGGGCGTGTGGGAATTGGCCCAGAGTGACTCACTTTTGAAAATCAGAGATAGAATCAGTAACAAAGAATACATCAAGCCTGGAGCTGAGAGAACACAAGCCAGCAAGCTGAGGAAAGACACCTGCAAAGACGATGATTTCTTTAGGACAAAGAGAAAAGGAACCTTGGGACTCTAGATGACGCCTGATCCTTAGTGGCATAAACCTCAGGGAAACTACATGAGAACATCTGTCAGATTAACTAAGATGAGTAAAATGGAAAATGTTGGAGAGGTTATGGGGGATTGGGACATGGATGCATTGCTGGTGGAGTTGTCAACACATCCAACCATTCTGAAGGGCAATATGAAACTATGTCCAAAGAGCAATAAAACTGTTCATACCCTTTGTATGTGATTTGAATTCTAGGATTTTATCCAAAAGAAGTTATAAAATAAGGGAAAAGTCCAATGTGTTCCAAAATATTTATAGCAGTAATTTTGTAGTGGAAAAGAATTCAAAATTGAGGGGATGCCCATCCATTGGGGAATGGCTAAACAAGTTATAGTACATGAATACTATGGAATACTATTGTTCTATAAGAACCGTAAATGGTTGGACTCTAGAGAATCTTGGAATGACATCTGGGATCTGATGCTGAGAGAAGGGAGTAGAACCAAGAGAACAATGTCAGCATTATCATCAACACTGTGAGATGAGCAACCCTGAAGCAGCTCCTCTCAGCAGTCCAGGGACTAGGACAATTGTTTTCGACTGGCTATGGCCAATGTGATTCCCCATCCAGAGGAAGAAAAACAATGCAAAAAATAACCCTTCATAATCTGATGAACATTTAATAAAAATTATCTTTTGTGTATCTTTCCCTTAATCCTAATTGTTCATTCTGAAAATGAATATTCTGCAGACATGTTTATCAAAAATAGGCATGTTCAATACTAACCTGACTAATCACTGCTGAGGGGAGAGGGGTGGAAAGGGAGGGTGGAGGGATATTTTGTAACTTGAAAATATATGTGCATGTAGAAGAAAAAAAATAAATTTTAAATAAAAAGAAAACTACATGAGGACAAGAGGAGAAAAAAGATTTCATCCAATGACACACTGAGGTTTTGCCTAAAGAACATTAAAACTGTGCATACCCTTTGATCTAACAATATCATTACTAGATCTCTAATCTAAGCTGATCATAGGAAAGGATAAAAAATCCATATGTACAAAATATCCAAAGCAGCTCTTTTGGTAGTGGCAAAAAATTAGAAATTGAGGGGATACCCATCAAGTGGGGAATGGCTAAGCAAATTGCAGTGTATGGGTATGATGGAATACTATTGTTCTGTAAGAAATCATGAGCAGGCAGACTTCAGAAAAGCCTGAAAAGGGGGCAGTTAGGTGATGCAGTGGATAGAGCACCAGCCCCGGAGTCAGGAGGATCTGAGTTCAAATCCGACCTCAGACACATAATAATTACCTAGCTGTGTGACCTTGGGCAAGTCACTTAACCTCATTGTTTTGCCAAAAAAAGCCAGAAAAACCTGAAAAGACTTGCATGAACTGATACTGAATGAAGTGAGCAGAATCAGAACATTGTGCACATTAACAACAACATTGGGTGATGATCAGCTTGACCTACTTAGCTCCTCCTGGCAGTTCAGGGACTAAACACAATCCTAAATGACTTGAGAAGAAAAATGCCATCCACATCAAGAGGGGAAAAAAAAAACAAAACAAAACTATGGAGTTTGAATGTAGACCCAAGTGTGCTGTTTTTACCTTTTAAAAACTTGTTTTATTTTTTCTTATGTATTTCCCTTTAGTTCTGATTCTTCTTTCACAATATAACCAATATGGAAATATATGAAATAAGATTGTAGATATATAACATTTCAAATTACTTGCTGTCCTGGGAAGGGGAGGAAAGGGACAGTAGTAGAAACATACGAAACTCAAAAAATTACAAAAAGATGAAGGTTGAAATCTATCTTTGCATTTTTGGAAAAAATAAAATAGTATTTAAAAATGAAAAAATAGAACTAATAATGATTTGCTCATAAATAATGAATCTGAGGGCCACAATGATCTGGTCTTAATGATAGTATTGAGGAAACTGCAGTGCATCAGGGTTATCTATCCCTAAAGTCCTAAAAAGTCTTTTTTTTAGCATCCAATCTGTTAGTCTGGGAGGACATTCAAATGTGACTTCAGAAGCATTATATGTGGAAAGTGGAAAATGCCAAGACTATAACTCAATATTCATTTAGAAAGCACTTACTATTTGCCAAATGAGACAGCTTGGTTTATTGGTCAGAGAGTTCATATTCAGGGAGACCTGAGTTTAAGTCCCAGCTGTGGGATCCTGAAAAACTGATTTTATTTCTGAAAGTCCACTTACTAAAGCTTCAAGTGGTAGAGAACATCACCCTCCATGGAGACAGGCAGTTTCTTCTTCCTGGAATTCCTCCCTTACACCATTGTTCTCTATGTTCTAGATGCTAGAATACAAAGATAGTATGCAAAGCAATCCATGGTATCCTCCAAGTTTCCAATATACGGGTAGCTGTGTACAATTGTTCACATGTAAATAGTTCTTGTTACAACGCAGATCTTTGGCCTCCATAATTGCCAATTCCATCACCAGGATTATTGACACAGAGGAAGAAGCCTCTGGTCCAATCTGGGACTGAATAAGGGTTCTCTTTGCAATGTGCCAGATAAGGGATCATTCAGCCTCCTCCCCACTTTCTAGAAGGGAATGGTCAAACATTACAAGTCTGCTCAGTGATGTGCTTTACCTGATTGATGTCCAGTTCTGTCTTGTTCTTCATCTAGAGAGGTACGACTAATGGCTAGCTTGGTACAATGAAGTTTCACCTTTACTCATCATCCCCCCTTTCCCTCTGGTACAATGATCTATCAATTTTTGTGAACTATCCCTCCAAAATACATTTGACATCTATGACCTTGTTTCCACACACATCCATGCTAGGCAAAAACCCTTATTTTGGTCTTTCTCCCCTCTCCCCTGGACTTTTGTGGTATCATTTAAATTTGTTTTCCTATCTAAATTCCTTTCATTTCTAATTAGGTTTTCATATGTGTTCCAAACTGATTTTTCTAATGTTAACATTATTCTCATATCTAAGAAAGTTCAATGGCTCCCTATTATTACATCATTAGAAATATAACACAAACATTGCCTCCAGCACCAGGATCCCATTTCCCCCTTTTCTACCTTTGTCTAATAGATTGTAGACGCAAATTCAAATGCTCAAAAGCCTTAGCCCCATGATATTCACATTCAAATTTATCATAACTACCGAATGAATCATAATGTAGCCATAGGAAGGAAGAGATGAAGGAAAGAAGGATGGCTAGATTAAAAGTATGTATTTATGAAAGGCAATTTGTGAAGCAACTCACAAATATATATCACATGACCTTCACAACCACTCAGGTGCATTCCATTATTATCTCCATTTTATAGTTATGAAAATGAAGAGAGATTAAGTGACTTGACTCAGGTTCTGCAGTTCCTTTTTTTTAGTATTATTTTTTTTACAAGGCAATGGGGTTAAATGGCTTGCCCAAGGCCACATGCTGAGGTAATTATTAAGTGTCTGAGGTCACATTTGAACTCAGGTCCTCCTGACTCCAGGGCTGATGCTTACTACCCACTGTGCCACTTAGCTGCCCCAGGAGTTAGTTCATTTTTAAGACTGAATTTGAACCATGTTCTTATAGAATTCAGGGCAGATGCTCTTTCCATTGTGCAATCTGGAACAAGATAAGAAATCTCCATCATATTGGCAAAGTAGACTATACTTTTGTGTTACAAGGGTTTTTTGTTTATTTGCTTGTTTGTTTGTTGTTGTGATGTCATTGTTCAGTTCAACTCTTTATGACCCTATTTGAGATTTATGTCATAAAAACACTGGAATGGTTTGTTATTTCCTTCCCCATCTCATGTTATAGATGAGGAACTGAAACCAACTGGAGTCCCAATAGCTATGGGGTCAGTTTTAAACTCAGAATAACAGGCCTCTAGACCAAACCCTCTATTCAACTAGCTGTCCCAAAATGTAAACTCTTTTAAAGGTTTCATTATCTTGATCTGTGATGAATTTCTCTTCAAATCTTTCTAAGGTCACACAATTGTAGTAATCTCTAGTGTTTCTTTACTTCAGAGGAAGTAATTATACTCAAGATTGAGACAGAAAAATCAGCCATGTCATGCTCATTATCTTATATTGATTGGAGTGGGGAGAATAACCTGTTGGTTCTCGTTCTCTCTCTCTCTCTCTCTCTCTCTCTCTCTCTCTCTCTCTCTCTCTCTCTCTCTCTCCCTCTCTCCCTCTCTCCCTCTCTCCCTCTCTCCCTCTCCCTCCCTCTCTCCCTCTCCCTCTCTCCCTCCCTGCTAACCCAGAGGTTGATAACAATGGTTACCTCAATCACTACCAAGAAAGAAAGAGACCAGACTAGTGGCTTAATATCTGCTGTTTCACATTCAGCTCCAAATCTTTAGCCAATCCAAAGGATTCATTTTCCCATGTAGAGAATTAAAAAAAATATATATCCATAGAGTATGTATTCATTCACTGAGCCCCTCCATTTCCTATTGTCACAAATTGTTACTAATAATGGTGATGATGATGATAATGATCATTTGCATAAGACTGTAAGATTAGCAAACAATTTTATACATATTCAAACTCATTTGATCTTAGTAATCATTCTGTGGTATTGTGGATTATAGAATAGTGGATTCTATTATGATGTCTTTTTTATAGATGGAGGAATTGAAATTAAGAAAAGTTGTCTCTTTTCTGGGGGGTGTTGCAAGGCAGTGGGGTTAAGTGACTTATCCAAGGCCACACAACTAGGTAATTATTAAATATCTGAGGTTGGAATTAAACTCAGGTTCTCCTGACTCCAGGGCTGATGCTCTATCCACTGTACTACCTAGATGCCCCCAAAACTAAGTCTCTTGCTCAGTTTCACAAAGTTAGCAAAAATCTAAGGCTAAATTTGAACTCAGGTCTCCTGACTCCACATATTTGCTATATCCATTATGCCAGTAGCAACCTGAAGCTATATGGGAAATAGCTAGGGACATGCAGTAGGGGAAGGAGAGTAGGCAGAGTGTCCTCACAAAAAAGAAAAAAAAAAGATAAAATATAATGAATATTAATACTTGCTCACTGTTCTGTATTATATATATATAATTTCTGTAGGATTCCAGTTATTTCAATAGACAAAGATAGTGGAATTTGCATATTTTAACCTCAAATACAGGAAAAATAGTGAGGTGAACCAGTGATGAGCTGCACCTCCCCTCAGATGGCGCAATGCCTCCGACACTGTGTTGACCATGTACTCTAAGCGTGTGCACTGTGACCAGTGCAATGTTTGTAGACCCTTTTATTATACATGCTCATTTTCCATAGTCTATAGTAGGATCAGTTTTTATTAAAATAAAATGTAATTTATTTTCATTCACCATTTTAAGGAAGAGCTCTGGGGTAGCTTGGCTTCGTTTTCTAAAGCATTTAGTAAGCCCACAGGTGGGCCACATAATTGGCCCACAGCCAGCATATCAGACAGCCCTGGGCTAGATGATACATTTCCTGGATATGTAAAAGATTATTTAGTATTGTTGATCTTGATTTTAACCACCTGAACACCCAGGGGTTGTTTGTGTTTGTGTTTCCTCTATAAGGCTCATGCAGTGCAAACCCTGACTGATCTGATTCATGTCCCCTCAGTCAATGACCTCTTCTCACATCACAAAAATTGTTCATATGATATATTACAGGTCTCAGAACAGAACCCTTTATAAAGGGTTTGCTGGCAGATAAGTCCATTTTTTGGGCCAGCTAAGTGAATAGAGTGCTTGATATCTCTAGTCATGAAGAATCCTTACATTCAGAGAATATATGCACCTTGCAAACAGAATCTTTTTCATTGAAGTCTACATTGTATATATGGTAGACACTTAAAGATTGATTAGTGGATTAATGAATTAATTTCCTCAATTAGAGTGTTTCCTTCACTGAAGCAGATTATAAATTCCCCTTGCTTTCATACACAATGTTTAAAATTGTCTAGAAAACAAACTAACAAAATAAAATCCTTCTTCTGGAAGTCAAATATTTAGGGCAAAAATGATAATGTAGCAATCTTCAGAGGAATCTTGATCTCCAAGCCCAGGTCATTTCTTCTGAAGTTAGAATTGATCTCTGTGTGATGAGAAACCCGCACACTGGATCACTGTTTTAAACTTGTAACTCTTGGGTCCAATCAATGGGGTAATATTAAAAAAGACCAGAAGCCCTCTCATCTAAATTCTCTTAAACCCTAAGGAGTAGCTTTCCTTTCAGAGCTTTGATTCCGCCCCAAAGAAACAAGCTCACATATGTATTTCCATGCCGGTGCTCACGAATTCAATTTGGATAAATCCCCTTATTACTCCTGTTAAAGGATAATTATAGATTGGGGAATGGGATGGAATTTCAGAGGCCAATCAATCAAACTTCCTCATTTAGAAAATGAAGAAATGGAGGCCAAGGGAATGAAGTCAGAGTTAGGATGAAAAGAGTTTCAGAAAGCAGAGGGTTTTCAACCACCTCTGTTGTTTCTTGAAACTTGCTACCCTTCATCAAAGACTTAACCCAACTCCATTCAACCAGTCTTCATTAAATTAGCCAGGCTTTGTGTGCTAGGCACTAGGGATAATGAAACCAAAGGGTAGCATAGATCCAAAGTTCTTAGGACACACCTTCAGGGTGCCCTGGTATCACTTCTTCTGACTCCCTTGGGATCATTTGACTTGCTCAAATTCTCTTTAGTTTTTTAAATTGATATTTCATTTTTACAAATAAATGCTATGGAAGTTTTTCAACATTCATCCATATGTATATGTTTGTTTTTAAGTTACAAAATTTCCTTTCACCCTTCCTTCCCATCCCCCTCCCCTCAACAGCAAATTTGTGATAAATATAATTATTTTGGGGATAAGGAATTAGGATTTAGGGAAAGAGACACATAAGAAATATTTTTTAATAAAGTGGTCATCAGATTCTGAATGGTATTTTTTATTTTGTTTTTTACCAATTTAAAAAAAAAAAAGGTCAAAGGATAGGAATAGACAGTTTTCAACTGGAGAAATTAAAACTATATACAATGATATGAAAAATGCTCCAAATCATTATTGAGTGAAGAAATTTAAATTAAGACAACTCTGAGTTATCATGTCACACCTATCAGATTGGTTAAGATGACAAGGAAAATGTTCAATGTTGGAGAGTTGTTGGGAGGTTTGGGACATTGGTGCATTAAAGGAGGAGTTGTGAATGGATCCAACTATTCTGGAGAGCAATACGGAACTATGTCCAAACAGCAATAAAACGTTCATACCCTTTCACCCAGCAATTCTAATTCTTGGCCTATATCCAGAAGGAATCGTAAAAATATCAGATCAGTCCTACATATTCTAAAATATTCATAGAAGTTGTTTTTGTAGTGGCAAAGAATTGAAAACTGAGGGGATGACCATCTATTGAGGAATGGCTAAGCAATTTATGATACATGAATGCTATGCAATATTATTATTCTACAAGAAATCCTAAATGTTTGAATTCTAGAGAAGTATGGAATGAGTTCAGGATCTGACTCTGAGCAAAGGGAGCAGAACAAAGAGAACATTTTAGACATTAACAACAACATTGTGAGATGATCAATCTTGATGGAAGCAGCTCCTCTCAACAGTTTGCAAAGTCAGGACAACTATATTAGACTGGCTATGGACTATGCTATCTCCACCCAGAGGAGGAAAAACAAAATGAAATAAATAAATAACCCTTTAGAATTGGATGAACACTCTAAAAATTTCTCTTGTGTTCTCTTTCCCTTAATCCTAATTCCTCATTCTGAAAATGATTAATCTGTAAATATGTTTATTACAAATATGTATAATTTGTGCATGAATTGGATTTAAGTGAGGCAGATTTGCACTCTCATCTCCTAAGTCATCAAAGTTCAGTGACAAAACTGAGTCAAGAAAACTGATGATGTTTCTAGATGCAGTGGATGACCTTGACATCTTCATTGTTTAACCAAGCTCCATGTGCTTCACAGGGCCTGCTTGAGCTGCCTTTATTGTCATTGCAACAAATTGTTCTCATCTACTCATTCCACCAGTGAAAGTCTTCACATGCTTAGTGTGAACCCCTCCTAACTAAATGGTGGGCTTAACACCCCCTTGATAATCCTCAGCTGCTATAAATCCATCTGCGCAGTTGTGGCCACTGTGCGTGTTCTGGTTTCTTGGAGTCATAGGTGAAAATTAGGTATCTCAGGTGGACAGCAAAGGTGAAAAGCAGTCCTAAAAGGTGTTCAGCAATCCTGACACCAGAGATACAGATCTTCCTTGAACACACCTTACAGCCCTAAGCAATATAAAGTAACTTTAAGAATGGAAAACTTTCAACTCAGTAGGACCTTTCAATGCATTGTACTTCATGGATATATCTACATGTCTGTATGTATCTCTCTCTCCCTCTCCCTCTCCCTCTCCCTCTCCCTCTCCCTCTCCCTCTCCCTCTCTATCTCTATCTCTATCTCTATGTAAAATATGTACATATCTGGTTTCTTCTAGGGATTTTTCAGCCTTTTATTTAGGTAGGGGTAATGTATATCCCATGTATAAAACACATCAGCAACTCTTACTGACTCCTGCTGAAAAAGAAGTGACTGATTTCAAAGGAGGACACCATTGGTACTTCAGTTTCATGAAATGGAATGAACTAATCATGTGTCCATGCACCAGACTTGCTCAAAAGATGCCTGAAAGATATGAGCAGTCCTTAAGTCCTTAAGCTTTTTGATGAATAAAACTTGAGTTCAAAAACTTTATGTAATACATTTCTAGCCCCAACATTAAGGTGTGTCTTGTACAATGAGCACAAAGACAAGTGTCACATAGGGAAATATGGTAACTACCTTCAGTATCCATTCACTGATTTTCCCATGTTCCACATATAGGTGCTATCTCCTGACTTTTATCTCTTCCTCTTTTCTCAGAGACTGTCATGTCAATGCTACTTCGATGTCATTTCGTGAATTTGTCCTTTTTTTCTATTCCTGCCTTTCTAGGCCTTCCTTTTGCCACTAGAATGTGCTCTTGAAACCATTAGATCTCATAATTTTGCGAAATTCCTCTAACGTTTTGCTACCTGTACTTTTAATTCCTCCTACACATTCTTAAACCTCCTAATAGCAAATTAGTATAATTATAATTATTATTGTGCCAAGATATGGGCATGCTCTTATTCTGTTAAAAGATGCATCAACATTCTCTTTTGCTTCCTGAGTGAACTTCCCATATTGTTACCTGAGACTCATGGCTCTTACTACCTATCAAGAAATATTCCTTTTAAATTCTTATGTTTTAATATTTCCTTCCAAGTATTTATATATCAAAAAAACTAGATTTCTGCATGAAGTTCTCAATACATCCCGAGTCTTCCTCCCTATGTAACTCTATTGACTTATTCTTCAATTCACATTTGTAATTTTTGCAAGGCAAAAAAGTGACTTGCCCAAGGTTACACAGCTAGATAATTATTATGTGTCTGAGACTGGATTTGAACTCAGATTCTCCTGAGTCTAGGGTCTGTGCTCTATTCACTGGGCCCCCTAACTGTCTCTGACATTCTTTTTTTTTTTAAATTTTTTTATTAAAGATATTATTTGAATTTTACAATCCCCCCGCCCCAATCTTACTCCCCCCCCCCCCCCGGAAAGCAATCTGTTAGTCTTTACTTTGCTTCCATGTTGTACCTTGATCCAAATTGGGTGTGATGAGAGAGATATCATATCCTTAGAGAAGAGACAAGAAGTCTAAGAGGTAACAAGATCAGACAATAAGATACCTGGTTTTCTCTAAATTAAAGGGAATAGTCCTTGCACTTTGTTCAAACTCCACAGCTCCTTATCTGGATACAGATGGTACTCTCCTTTGCAAACAGCCCAAAATTGCTCCCGATTGTTACACTGAAGGAATGAGCAAGTCCTTCAAGGTTGAACATCACCCCCATGTTGCTGTTGGGGTGTACAGTGTTTTTCTGGTTCTGCTCATCTCACTCAGCATCAGTTCATGCAAATCCCTCCAGGCTTCCCTGAATTTCCATCCCTCCTGGTTTCTAATAGAACAATAGTGTTCCATGACATGCCTATACCACAGTTTGTTAAGCCATTCCCCAATTGAAGGACATTTACTTGATTTCCAATTCTTTATGTATAGAATGTCTCATTGAATTCTTGCTTACCCTATGAAGTCTTCAACTGCAATTGTTTCCTAGAAGACTTTCCAGATTTCTAGGTTGCTAATGATTTTTACCTTTGGACTTAACACCATCTATTTCTTTTACATTTATATCATTAACAGCATACAGGACTAAATATTTATAGTAACATGTTAGATCCTGGAGGGCATGGATTACGTTCTCCTAAAATTTATATTTCCCTCACAACTTTAATGGAGCAAGTGATTATTTTTTAAAATTTTGTTTATTTAAAGCAACAGGATTAAGTGACCTGCCCAAGGTCATACAGCTAGATAATTATTGAGAGTCTGAGGTTGGATTTGAACTCAGGTCCTCCTGACTCCAGTGTTGGTGCTCTCTCCACTGTGCCACTTAGCTGCCCCCTTGAGCAAGGGATTGTTGAATGGCAAATTAGAGGGTGGAATTACAAGCAGGGATTTCTTTTTTTATACATGCCCATTTCACCTGCTGCAGATGATACTATCCTGGGTGAGAGGAAAGGACAACTTAGCAAATCCCCAAATTACCCAGAATGTTTGGTTCTATCTGTCCACAGACTCCAAGACTTTCTTTGACTTTGCTGAAGAACAAACTTTTCAGCAGGTGCCGACTTGGCAAGCCATCATTAATCTCAGGATGGTGCAGCCTGAGCAGCTGGAGGGCTGTTTACACTAAAAATAGCTCAGCCCAGCTTCGAGTAATGCCTTTTCCTTTCTGAGTATAACTCACTTCTGAAGCAACTTCACTGATTGATCTGATTTTAGCCTTCCAATAAGTTTAGGTGCTAAATAATAGCAGGAGACTACCCTGGGTAAAACTGAAGGAGAGGTTGATGGGGGAAGAACTTGGCCTTGGGATCAGCAACCTATAGTCCATTCCTATTCTGGCAGGGTCTCATTCTATCATCTTGGTTACGTTATTTCTATAGGCTCAATTTCTCTCTTTATAAATTTTTTTAAGTTTTGTTTTGTTTTTTGTATTTTGTTTTTGCAAGGCAATGGGGTTAAGTGGCTTGCCCAAGGCCACACAGCTAGGTCATTATGAAGTGTCTGAGTTCAGGCTGAATCCAGGGCCAGTTGCTCTATCCACTGCACCACCTAGCCACCCCTCTCTCTTTAAAATTAACACAGTTGCACAGCATTACTTCTGAAGGATCACTGAACTCTGACATTCTAGATTTTCAACTCCCTCCCAATTACCAGGTTTTTCTATTCTAACATCTACTTTTTTTTAACCTTTTTCCCTTTTCCTTTCCTTTTCTTTTTACTTTTTCATTCACAGGTTCATGAACTAAAAGGAAGTTTTGGGGTCTTCTAAATTACTTCTTTGGTGAGGAAACAAAGATACAAGAAAGTTAGTTGCCAAAGGTACATAGGTAGTAAGTGACGATCAAAATGAGAACCTTATTTTTAAATCTGATGCTACTTTTACTGCAGTGTCTTTGAGGGAATTCTGTTATTCTCTTGTTTCTAAATTCCCTTTAATTTCTGACATTCTCTGTTCTCTCTTTTTAGGTCCCTCTCAGTTATGCAATTCTATGATGTCAAAGGTTCCTTCCACCTTAGAAATCGTAAGGAGTTCAATTCCTCCACCTACAATTAAGAGACTGAGCACAACAAAAGTTGTAATGATTCTACTAAGGCCAGATGCAAAATAACAGCAATAAAAGTTTCTATCCCTACTCTGCTCCAATCAACCAATAATGTATTTATCCCCTGCAGAATTTATTCATGTTGACTTTAGTTGTCAAATACCTTTTCTTAGAGGTAATGAAATAGATAATGGGGAAACAGGGAAATGAATGAAAATCAGTAGAGGTTGGGATCCTATGCTAATAAAATTATTATTATGCATAGAAGTTTAAGGTTTGTGGAGTCCTTTATAATGAACTGATTTTAATCCTTACAACAATCCTGGGAAGTAAGTGACATAATTGTCACCATTTTACAGATGAGGAAACTGAGGCAGGTAGCGTTTAATAACTTACCAAGGATCAAACAACTAGTAAATAGCTGAGGTCCATTTGAATCATAATAATAACACAGAAATAATAATAACACAGAAACCCTGAACTTTAGGTCCCAGGAACAGGAGATTTTTCATACACGAAGGAAAAGAACATTAGTTTATGATTTACCCAGTCATCTCAGAACAATCACCTATAGAGGAAGGATATAAGGAAGACAAGGACAAGAAGCGTGCTGCCCAGCATCATAGTGGCTGACGTGCTTTGTAGTGGAAACTCAAACTATCCACTTCATCCTGAGAATAGTGCTTTCCTCCTCCTCCTTGGAGCACAGTTAAGAAATAGAGAATACTAATAGTGTCTTCCCATCTCCATTTGTGAATTGACTCCTAGCTCCTGTTATGGTCTTCTTTGAAAACAAAGGACAAGCGTCATCATCATATGGTCATAAATTGCCTAGGTTTACCCAACCTACTCAAAGGAACTCAAGTCCTGAAATAAAAACTTCCATCAGGAGTTAGAAGTGTCCTGAAATGGTCAAAATAACCTATGAAGAGGCATGAATGGCATATCCAATTGCCTCTCAATGTTTCAAAAATGTCTTTTTCTGTTCCTAGGCAGCTAATTGAAATAGTGGCTTGAGCACTGGACCTCAATTCAAATCCAGTCTCTGACACAGTGTCTGAAGGTAGCTATGTGACTGTGGTCAAGTAACTTGACATCTTTATCCTCAACTGTAAGATGATGATAATAAAGGCACTGACTCCAAATTGGCGTTGTGAGGAGCAAATAAGATTGCATTTGTAAAGTGATGTCTAATTAAATAAATGCTTATTCCCTCTGTCTTCCTCACCCGCCCAAATATGTTTTTGCTTGTTTGTTTGATTTTGTGGGACAATGAGGTTAATAACTAGTAAATACCAAGTGTCTAAGACCAGATTTGAATTCAGACCCTCCTGATTCCAGGACCAGAGCTCTATCCACTGAATCATCTAACTGCTCCCAAATGAATTTCTAATTTTAAAACCTTAGCAAGAGAGAGAACAACAAGCCTTGCAGATTGATTCAAAAAGCAACTTATTAAGCAACTACTATTTGCTAGAAACTGTTAAGTACTTGGGATACAAAAAGAGACCAAATGTAGTCCCTGCCCTCCAGGAGTTTACATTCTTTTTTTTTTAAAGATTTTTCAAGGCAATGGGGTTAAGTGGCTTGCCCAAGGCCACACAGCTAGGTCATTATTAAGTGTCTGAGGCCATATTTGAACTCAGGTTCTCCTGACTCCAAGGCCAGTGGTCTATCCACTGCACCACCTAGCCACCCTAGGAATTTACATTCTAATGAGAAAGATGACAAGTAAGCTAATATGTATTAAAAAATCTATCTGTGGGAGAAATAGGAAAGACTAGAGAGTAGACTCTAGAATTAAGGGGAATTAGGAAACGTTTCTTGTGGAAGATGGGATAATAGTTGGGAATTTGGAAAGTAGTCAGGAGAAAGATATTTGGAGTGAAAGAATTCCAGGCAAGAAGGATAACCAAAGAAAATTCCCAGAACTGAGAGTTGAGATGTCTTGTGTATAGAACAGCCAGGAGATTAGGTATAAGAATATTTGAAAGGTAGAAGGAGGCTACTTTATGAAGGGCTTTGAATGAAAAATATAATTTCATGTTGGATCTTGGAAACAATAGGGAGCCACTGGGATTTATTGAGAAGAGGAGTGACATGGTTGATTATGCTTTAGGAAAATCACTTTATTGGTTTCATAAAGGATGGAGGATAGTGGAGAGATCTGAGTCAGGCAAACAAGCCAGGAAACTATGAAGCTATCACAGTGTGAGATAAGGGAATATATCTGAGAGATGCTGCAAAGGTGAAATCCAAAAGCCCTCAATGCAGATTGGACATTAAGGAATGAGACATTGAGAAGAGTCACCGAGGCCACCTAGATGGTAATGTGAGGTACAAGGAGGATGGTATTGTCCTCAACAATAATAGGGAAGGCAATAGGCAGGGTGGGGAAAACCTAACTCATTCTTTCCTGAGTCCATCAGTTCTCTATGTCAAGATGCAATTGGATATTCTTCATGTTCCTTAACCCTCCTGCTCTGACATATGATGTTCAGATACTTCTTATCACTGTGACATTTATTTTTTTTTTGTTTTCTGTAGTAACTTGGACATTGTGTATTGGAAATTTCCTTCCAGCACTAACATTTTCTCAATTTTTCTTTTTCATTTTCTGTTCATTTTTCTTTCACAAGGAGCTTGTTTGGAAGCCAATTGAAAAGAGGGCAGGTTATCTGCTGACTTATATCTCTCTTCTTCTATCCTTTTTACAAGTTTCCCACTGTTCCTTGGCATTTCAATGAGAACAGAAAGGAAAGATGATCCATTTGTACACAACGTTCTTTTTTATTAAACTACACTGTCAAACAAGGGGATGAGAGGAGAGATGAACAATTATGCCTTAAAATGGGCTTTCTGGACTCCATGCTTAGGTAATGACCCACATTGTCTCTAACTCCCTGGTAATCACACCTAAAGGAAAGTCAAGGTATTTAATTTCTCTAGAAAATAGCATCTGAAAAATTCTGAGTCATAATGGAACCAGAAAGAGTATAGGTGTTGGATTTAAATTGGGGGACTTGGGAGAACTAGGTAGTAGTTCTAATTCTCCAAGTAACAGCGTGATCCTGGATAAGTCACTTCCCTTCTCTGTTTTTTTTCAACTTGCTTAACTCTAAGAGAACCCTGCTATACTGTAGTTTTCTAAGTTATGAATGATTCTCACATCTACCCTTCCCATCTCAATCTCTCTGCTGACCTCCAATTTCATATTACCAACTGACAAATAGGAAACTCAGAAGAGATACTTTTAATGAGTATCTGAGCCCGGAAATGAACTTGTTTACCTGACCCCAGTTCCTGATCTCTATCTACTGTGTCACTAGATTGTCTTGAATATGTTCATTCCTCCATCCCATTTACATCTTCTCATTATACTATTTTACTCTTTAGCCTTATTTCATCCTGTACAAGTGATACAGCAGAGACACTGTTTAGATTCTTATATCTTTAGAAGAAATACAGAATTTGTACCTTGTAATTGTTACCCCTTGTCTTCATTGTAAAAGTAGCTGACCTCGTTTCCCCATTATCTATAGCATGGATGACATTTTTTCATAACATTTTTCATGCACAAGTAATTTTGGGAGCATGCCTACACTAGTTTGTGCTTCTCATAGCCACCTCCATGACCTTGGGTTGACTGCAATCATATACATATTTTTTTTTCTGAGATAAAAGTGTTTTGTAATAGCATTGAAATAGAAAATGTAGGGCCCTCAGATTAGGTCAGAAATGTCCATGTCCAATAAGTAGGGTTATGAAGATAATTATAGGTGCTTCATGCTCATTCTTAAATTGTTTTGCTTCCCAACAAACATTTTGAAAGAGAAAACAATGTATCTCCAAAAGCTTTGCAGTTTATTGTTTTTGTTTTATTTCTTTTGATTTTATATCATCTTTCTAAGACATCTCTTCCCTCTCCCCTCTCCAGAAAACATTACTCTTTTACAAAGAATTTGCCAAGAATGGAAGTGGAAATCAAGTCAGTCAAACTAGCCACTAGATAGCCAAAAGTTGGCATTTACTCGTTCAATTCCCTAACTCTGGTCCACTATGCCTACAATGAAGGGAAGAAGGTGAGTTGGCTCAAACTAACCTCCAAAGCAAAACATTGATTTCCTTCTTCCTTCACTTCCTTCATGTCTTAGCACATGTTTGTGGCAGCTGACGATGTTGAATTTATAACATTTCTTCTTAAAGACATTAATGGATGTACAGTTAAATTTCACAAGGCAATATTGTTAGCATTTCTCATTGTATATATATCTGAAATGTTCCAAAAGGCAGCTTGCTGTTTTCTGTATGCATCTTTGGGAATTTGAAGAAAAAGATTTATTCTTTTGATGATGTAAAGAAGAATTTTATAAATATCTAAGTGGAAAACTCTATTTCTATATATAAAACTTTTGATTTGATTTTTAGCAATAAAGCAGCGTTCACTGAGAATGCAAAAAACCAATGTAATTGTTTTATAATATTCGTTGATTGTGTTTATGTCACTCTACATCACGTTGCATATAGTTTTGTGAATTCTTCATATTCCTCATTTTTACAACACATTTATGGTCCGTTATTTTATTACACCATGATTTCTTCCCCATCCCCCAATTTGTGGACATTTACTTTGTTTCTAAATCTTTCCTACCACAAAGTCTCACTTTTTTGGAATAAAGGACAACTTTTTTTCTTTTTGAAGAATTGACCTTCATTATTCCCATGCATTACAATGGAATTTAAAGTTCAAAGATTATAGACATATGGGCATTTTAGTCACTGGCTTGGACAATTCTGAATTTCTTTTTAACAAGGGATGAACTAAATTCACAGTTCCACTAACAATGTGTTTCTAGGTTTCCTGCATCCCCTCCAAATTGATCTATCTCCATTTTTATCTTCTTTGTCCATTTGCTGCTTCTGCAATGAAACCCCAGTGAGCTATTATTCATTTTCAAAACCTAATTTGGGCAAAGTTTTTGATTTGTGTTTGTGTGTGTATGTGTATGTGTATTTGTGTGTGTGTCTATGTATGTGTGTGTGTGTGTGTGTGTGTATGTGTATGGTGGTTTCAATAATGATGGAGCAATATAATGTTCCAACAGCCTATTAGGCATTTTGAATTAGATGTCTAGTAAACATCGAAACACTAAGCAAGTCCAAAACTGAATTTATTATCTTTCTGACTAAACATTCCCTATGTCCTACCTTGAATGAAGAGAATAAGAAATGAAGGCAGATGATCTGCACCATTGAACTGATTGCTCACATTTCCTGCAAGATGTAATATAAGCTCCCTGTTTTTGGATTAAACACCTTCACCATTGGCTAAAAAATCCATTCTAGGCTGATTTTATATGACTAACATTCTCTAAGTTTTTTCCTGACATAAAAGCAAAAAACAAACAAAAAGAAAAAAAAAACAAATAAATGAAACAAAACAGAATATAATACTGAATCTCTGCCCTCCTTGTCTTTGCACAGATTTTCATTCATGTGTGGAAGGTTCTCTCTCATCTCCTTACCCTGGTCCCTCCCAATTTTTACAATTTTATGTTTGTGTTTGTATATGAACAAATACAATGTGTTTTCCAGCCTTAAAATATTGCACAAATGCTACTTATGATTATAATGATGATAACTGCCATTATTACTAAAACTAGTAGGACTAGTTCTGCTATTACTAGATTGCTGCTATCATTATCGCTATAGCTACCATGACTACCATCACCAATGTTACTATTACCACTGTTATTATTCAAAATATTCCTCAACCACTAACAAAGTAGCCAGCATATTAATGAATATTGATGCTTAATATTTATGCAATGATTGACATGCTATTTCCATGAATTTCCAGCATCTTCATTTGACATCTAGTTTGCATGTTGTGAGAGAGGTGGATCAGTGCAGATAAAATGTCAGTTGATAAAATCACAGAATATAGTGGGGGCAGCAAAAATGACACTGAGCTAATAAGGTGTTAAATTCAGTATAAAGATGACTTTTACGTTTGCTACTTAAAACAATTCAAGGAAGTTCTTCCTCAAACTTAATGAAATTATGTGATTGAGAGTTTAGTCACAGTCTCAGGATTCTTTTAAAGAGGGCCCATGAATCTTTCTCAGGGGAAGCCATTGAGTCAGGAAACTTCTCTGAGCATGATGAGCTCTGAAAAAAAAAGCCAGCTAGGAAAAAAGAAATGAAGTCTATCTTCTAAGAAAGATATATTTTTCCTTTTTTAAATAAATATAAATATTTTTCCAATTATATACAGAAATGCTTTCTAACAATCATTTCTTGGCAAGGTTTTGAATTTGACAATCCCCCCCCTCCTTTCCTTCCCTCCACCATTCTGCATTGTCTTCTGTTGAGAAGACAATCTGGTAGTCTTTACATTTGTTTCCATGATATACATAGATCAAAATTGAATGTGTTGAGAGAAACAAAAAACATCCTTAAAAAAGAAAATATTAGAGCTAGCAAAATGATGTAATACATAAGATAACCTTTTAAAATTGAAGATAATTATCTTTAGTCTTCTTTTAAACATCATTGATTTCTCTGGATACATACCCAGATGGTTTTCTCCATCAAAGATCACCTAAAATTGTACCAGGTTGTTTCACTGATGCATAGAGCAAGTCCATCAAGGTTGATCATTACTTCATGTTATGGTTAAGGTATACAATGTTCTTCTGGTTCTGCTCATCTCATTCAGTGTTAATTCATGCAAGTTTTTTCCAGACTTCTCTGAAATCTCATCTGTCCTGATTTCTAATAGAACAATAGTCTTTCATCACACATATACCACCCCCAATTGATATACATCCCCTCAATTCCCAATTCTTTGCCACTACAAAGAGCTGCTATGAATATTTTTGTTTGCATGAGGTTTTACTCTTTCTCCTGGACTCTTCAGGGTATAGACCCAGAAGTAGTCCTGCTAGATCAAAGTGCATGCACATTTTTATTTCCCTTTCAGCATAATTCCAAATTTCAGTTCACAACTCCACCAACAATGCATTAGTGGCCCAGATTTCCCATATCCCTTCCAATATTAATCATTGTACTTTCTGGTCATATTGACCAATCTGAAGAGCTTGAAGTGATACCTCAGAGATGCTTTAATTTGCATTTTCCTAATCAATAATGATTTAGAGCAATTTTTCATATGATTATGGATAGCTTTGAATTCCTCAGCTGTTATTTGCCTTTGCATATCCCTTGACCATTTGTCAATTTGGGGAATGATGTGTTCTTCTATAAATTTGTATTTTAGAAATGAGTCCTTTGTCAAAACAATATTTGTAAAAATAATTTTTCAATTTACTACATTTCTTTTGATTTTGTTTAGAAGGGTTGTTTGTATAAAAGCTTTTTAATTTAATGTAATCAAAATTATACAGCTTGTTTTTTACATTGTTCTCTATCTCTTTCTTGGTCATAAAATGCTCCCCTGTTCATAGATCTGACAAGTAAACTATTCCTTGTTCTCCTAATATGGTAACAATATTGCCTCATGTGTAAATCGTGCACCCATTTTCATCTTTTTTTTTGCATATATTGTAAGATGTTTTTCTAATCCTAGTTTCTGGAATACTATCATCCAGTTTTCCCAGCAGTTTCTACTGAAGAGTGAGTTCTTATCCCAGAACCTGGACTGTTTTGGTTTATCACACAGCAGATTATTATAATCATTTGCTGTCTCTTTTGCACATAATCTATTCCACTATTTCACCACTCTATTTCTCAGCCAATGCCACACAATGTTTTTACTTGATGTTTTATTTTTCCAAATACATGTTATGAAATATTTTTCAATACTTATCCATCAAGCATATGTATATTTTAAATTTACAAAATTTCCTTCTATCTTCCCTTCCCATCCCCCTCCCCTTAGCTAAATTCAATCAGGTTAACATTGTTCAAACATATTTTTGATAAACATGTTTACATATTAGACAGTTTTGGTATGGGGAATTAGCATTAAGGGAAAGAGATACATAAGAAATAATTTTTATAAAGTGTTCATCAGCATTTGAAGGGTGTTTTCTTTTTTTCCCCTCTGGATGGAGATAACATTGTCCATAGCCATCTAATAAAATTCTCCTAACTCTCTGAACTCCTGAGAGGAGCTGCTTCCATCAAGGTTGATCAACCCATAATGTTGTTAATGTGTACATTGTTCTCTTGGCTCTGCACCCTTCACTCAGCACCATATCCTGTAGGTCATTCCATCCTTCTCTAGAGTCCGACCATTTATGGTTTCTTATAGAACAATAGTATTTCAGAGTTTTCATGTACCATAACTTGTTTAGCCATTTCCCAATTGATGGGCACCCCCTCATTTTCCAAGTCTCTGCCACTACAAAAAGAACTGCTATGAACATTTTGGAACATGTGGAACTTTTGGAATTTTTTATGATTTCTTCTTAATACAGAATTAGAATTGGAATTCTTGGGTCAAAGAGAATGATCAGTTTAATTCCTCTTTGGGCATAGTTCCATATTGCTCTCAAAAAATGGTCGGCTTCATTCACAACTCCACCTGCAATACATTAATGTCCCAGTACTGCCACAACCTGTCCAATATTGATCATTTTCCCTTTTTCTCATTTTAGCCAATCTGATTAGTGTGAGCTGATACATCAGAGTTCTTTTAATTTGCATTTCTCTTATCAATAATGATTTGGAGCTTTTTTATATGATTATATAGATAGCTTTAATTTCTTTTTTTGAGATAGGGCTATTTAGCTGTAAGATGAACAATTTATATTTTTGTAAATATTCATCTCTTTCGCTCAGATTGTCATATTTATTGACCTAAAATTGGGCAAAATAGTTCCAAATTATTACTTTAATTTCCTCCTCATTGGTGGTGAGCTAATTTTTTTATTTTTGATATTACTAATTTGATTTCCTTCTTTCTTTTTTAATCAAATTAAACAAAGATTTGTCTATTTTATCACTTTATTTCATAAACCCAACTCTTGGTTTTATTTATTAATTAAATAGTTTTCTTTTATTTCAATTTTTTAAAATTTTTCCTTTAATTTTTTTGAATTTCTAAATCAGTATTTAATTGGGGGTTTTAATTTGTTATTTCTCTAACTTTTTTATTTTCATGCTCAGTTCATTGATTTCTTCTTTCTCTATTCAATTCATGTAAACATTTAGAGATATAATATATATCCCCTAATGACTGATTTAGCTGTATCCCATAAGTTTTGGTATGCTGTCTCATTATTGTCATTATTGTCTTGGATGAAATCACTAATTCTGTCTATAATTTGGTGTTTTATCCACTCATTCTTTAAAATGAGATTATTTAGTTTCCAATTAATTTTAGGTCTATCTTCCCATGGCACATTATTTCACATGAGTTTTATTGCATTTTGTTGTCAGAATGATGTATTCACTATTTTTGCCTTTCTACATTTGATTATGAGGTCTTTTTGCCCTAGCATGAGATCAGTTTTTGTGAAGGTACCATGTGCTACAGAAAAAAAAATGGTATTCTCCTGTTGCGTCCCTATTAAGACATCATATTTTAAGTCCTGTTCTGAACTCCCTCAATATTGCCCAAGCAAGTGATGAAGGGGAGGGAGACAAGGAAGAGAAGTTCTTCCTTTGTACACCAAGGTCTCCAAGTACTCTATTTATTCACCAGAATACAAGGGGTTAAATATCCTCTCCAGTACATAATCCACTCCCCTGGCACTTAGTAAATCAAGTCTCTGGTGCTCAAGGACACAAGGTGTAGAAGGTTTACAGTATTCCCACACACAACAGTTCCTAACATTTTCCTTTCTTTCCCCATTCAGTCTTCTCCAATGATCTATCATGTCTTATTTTTCTAAAATTCTATTTTCCTCCATAACTTTCTTCTTGTTTACTTTATGTTTAGATTTATCTAATTCTGAGAGACAGAGGTTGAGTTCTCCCACTTGTAGAGTTTTTCTGTTTCTATGTCTTCCAATAACTCATTCAGTTTTTCCTTAAACAATTTGGATGCTTTATCACTTGGTGTACACATATTTAGTACTGAAATTGTTTCATTGTCTATGGTACCTTTTAGGAGGATATAGTTTCCTTCCTTATCTCTTTTAGTGCTATCTATTTTTGCAGCTGCTTTGGCTGAGATAAGGATTGCTACACCTGCTTTTTTCACTTCAGCTGAAGCAAAATAGATTATACTCCAGGCTTTTACCTTTATTCTGTTTGTCTCTGCTTCAAATGCATTTCTTATAAGCAACACATTGTAGGATTTTGTTTTTGAATCCACTCTTCTATCTATGTTCTATGGGAAAGTTCATCCCATTCACATTCAAAGTTATAATTACTCACTCCTTATTCCCCTCCATGCTGTCTTCCCATTCAATTCCCATTCTTCTCTTTGCCCTTGCCTTTCTTCATTTTGGGTCCTTTCCCTAAGGTCTTGTATTGGGGGAGGAGCTGATTCATGGAGCTTCAGAGCTGAAATGCCTACGATCCTTGCCAACTTCAGGGTCTTAGTGTGTTGGTCTGTAAGAGATGCCAGAAACTTTATCTGGATTGTCTGTAATGTTGATTAGTGGTCCACTCCCTAGAATTGATGAGATGGGTGTTGTGGGGGTGCACAGGATCTGGGCTGTCCTGGAACAATGTGGGCTGGGTCCTGGGGCTTGTCAGTTAATCTACTTAATAGGCAGTAAGTGCTAGGTGAGATCTGCTGTGCACACCTGAGCCTTGGGAGAAGGTACAAACAACAAGGCAGTGATGTTCTGGAGAATTATAACATGTTCTCCCACAGTAATAGGGGGAACAAGACTCAGCTAGAAACACATTGGCACTCCAGTGAAAACTTGGGGGCTTTCACCTGGGTCTTCCAGACAATTTGAGCTGACCAGATAGATGCCTGGCCTCCTCACTGGAGCTCGACTGGCCACCATTCATACAGCAAATGTTTCTGTTGAGGTGAGTCCTCTGGCCTCACCCCAACTCCCTGGCCTGGGTCTTTGCTCTCTGACCCAGGCTCACCCACACTAGCCTATAATAGAGCTTGTTGGGAGATGTTCTTTGCCTTGGTTCTTCTCTGCTTTCTGTGAATCCAAAATCTTTTAAGAGCTTGGTTCATGTTAGGTCTGAGGGAAAGCCAGGAAAGTTTAAACAGTGCCTGGCTTCTCTCTACCATCTTAGCCAGAAGTCTTTAGGAGATGGGAGGTAGGGTTCTCAGATTCCTACACATAAACCCCACTCCTTCTCCTCTCATCACTCCTGGTGTCTTACAATGCAGGTTTTGACACAATAGGATACCTAGTAACTAATGAATCCAGCCTACCCAACCAAGGAAAGGAATTGTGTGAGTCAAGGGAGGTTTACCTCTGGCTATCAGGAATTGTTTTGAAGACAGAAATACATTTAATTAATCTAAAAGACCAGCAGAGTTTCTCTAGGAGAAATAGCTTGATATCACGAAAAAGCATAGAATCTTGGGACCTTTGAGTAGGAAAAGTGTGTATAGACTGAGTCTCATGTGTTATCTAGTGTTTAACCCCTACTAGGATACTCTGTTGGTTCCCATATTTTCCATGCATATTGTGGGTTAGTTTTAGTTTAGTGAACTCTGGATTTTTGGAGGGAGAGTTACTTTTCCTGATAGAATTAACATTAGTCTTGAATTCTAAAAAAATGCTGAAAGCATTTTACCTGTTTTACACCTATGGTAACTAAGGGTCACATAGGTAAAGGGAGATGCTAAGGTCACCTACTTAATAAGTATAAGAGACTGACTAGAACCTCATAAACTGACTTGCAGTTTGTTTCCATAAACCCCCCCAGTGGATGAGAAATACCAGTGGGTATTTTTATAACTCCATGAAGCTTTTTATACACTTACTTTGAAGGGTTTCTTAGTAGTATAGGTGACTCACATTTCCTGTAATTATTTTCCTTGGCATTTGGAAGAAAAGTTAACAGAATGTCTATATTGGTGACCTTGCAGTAGTTATGGAGTCTAGCCTTTAGAAGAATCACAAAATGTTCCAGATAGATTAGTTTATTCTTGTCCTTTGTGATCGGAGAAGACAAAATGACATCAATATGTTAGAGATGAGTTACAGTGTGTCCAGCTGTGGCTAATCAAACCAATATGAATTCAAAGTACTCTAAGACAGGTTGAGCACAGATAGTCCATGTGAAGAACTGGGTAGATTCTCTTAACTTAGGCATCTCATATTTCCTTTGAGCTGTTTCCATTCTGCCTTGCTCATAGAGTACGGCACCCTCTCTGATGAGGGCATGCCCTGCTAGGTGATCCGGTGCTAATGTCTCCCATGCTGCACAATTAATTCTAAAATGCTTAAGAGAGACCTCCAGGGTGTCAGATATATTAAAGCAATGATAGTTGTGATAGTTGTGATATACTAAACAAAATTGGTAATTTCATTACTTGGTGCATTGTGATGCTTAAATATGATGAATATAAACTCAAGACCTTCAGAAATTATTTTGCATTTTGTTAAGTTCACTAAGACTGAGTATTTTGGCAATAGATAAGAGAAACTTGCATAGATGTAGTAGATAAATTGTTTCCCTTATTATAGAATTATAGGACCATTAAATTTGATTTGGAAGGAATATTGAAAGTCATCTAATACAATCATTTTATTTTTTATATAGAAGAATTGGTCTATGACCACATCCATATACTTTTCCCCATAGCGCTACCTCAATAAGTCCAAGATCTAGAAATAAGTAAGGAATAGATAGCAAGATATAAAATTGACAATAAAAATACTACCACAGTTTTTTTTGACATTGGGTGAATTAGAAAAGGAGTATTGATATTTGGGATGCAATGATTGGTCGTACCTGTGGTATGACTCTTAGATGATAGGAAATCATTTTAAGGACATTTTATTTTAGGTGAATCCAAACCAGGAACAACATTAGAGAATATGAACTGCTTTGGAAGGAAGGAAATTTTTGTCTCCTCTGTCATTGGAATTGGAACCCAGTAGCCAAGTGACTGATCCAGTACAATACAACTCATGTAGTAGTTGGGGAATTCAATGCATATATGAGGGCAGCAAACACAGCAATCTACTTTCCAGATAGGCAGCCAGTGAATGTCAGAAGAATGTGGATGAATGAGACTCCTGACAACAGGAAAAGCAGAACCATGTGATGCTATCTATAAAGACCTACCCTGGAAATCCCATGTTGCTCCCTAGGGAGGCAGAGATCCTACACAGCTAGCAGATATACAGAACACAGTGGGAAGCCTTGTGAGGAAACCACAAAAGGGTCTTGAGACCCACCAGTGTAGTGGTCATGAGTTGTCTTGACTACCATAAATTAATACCTTACTACAATCATTCTCTAAACTTATGTCTACTCTTTTCCTGGCTCTTGTAAGTTCTACAACCCAGGTTTATGAGGGGAAGAGGAGGTGTTTTAGAGTATGTCTCTTTATCAAGAAAGAAGCATATATTAATCACTAAATATAGGCATGGAATTCTGCTAATCAATTTAGAAACCTTATCTCAGTGGAGCCTGACAACAGTGCTGGGAATTAGATGATATTATTAGCTTTATTTTACAGTCTGAGAAACTTAAGCACAGGCAGGTTAAATGACTTCGCCATGGTCACATATCTATTATATGTCCGAGGTCTCATTTGAACATGTCTTCTGGAATCCAGAACTATTTTTCTATTCACTGTAGCCCCTAGTGGTCTTCATAGTAATAGCTGGCATTTACAAAGAACTGTTTTATGGATTACTTGGCAAATATTAAGTCATTTTAGACATAGCAAATTTGAGGGTTAGGTGGTATCATTATCCCCATTTTACAGATACTGAAGCAAAGAGAGATTAAATGATCTTTGGAATCTCATAAAGCTATTAAGCAAATACGATTGGATTTTAATTCAGGTCTTCTGGACTCCAAATTCAATGATCTATCCTTGATGCCAACTAGGTTCTTCTTATTACATCTTCTTACTATGTGCCATTGTGTTGAGTCAATGATGTTAACAGTGTGATTCTCCATAGGGAATATTCTGGTGGGGGCTTGTACCATAGATTTTGAAGTGCAGAAACAAATAATAATAATATTAACTAAAACAGCTATATAATGCTTTGAGATTTGCAACTGCTTGATAATGTATGATTAGAACATGGAGAACAGCTGTTACACTTTGGGGACCAAATTCAGGGATATGAGTGAGATCAAATAGAAATCACAGTGGTAAAATTCTGCAAACAGAAAAAGGGACTGATACCCAGAGAGATTAAAAGTCTAATGCAAAGTCTCATAGGAATCAATCATCAGAGATGACATTTGAAATCATATACTCTGAGTCCAGAATTGCTGCTCTTCTCATTGCATGTGGTAATTGCTTCCTCCTCCAAATAAATTCATCAAAAACTTACACATCCCCTACCGTGGATAGAACATTGTATTTGTGACTGGAGAAGATTAAAACCTTATGGCAGATAAAGCTCCTTCTTTCTTAAAACCAAATAAGACATTAACAGAGATAGACACAAAGAACAGTGATTAGGAATATATTATTTATGTCACGTGAGTCCTGGGGAATCAAGAAAGGCTTCCTGAAGGAAACAACAATGAGTTAAGTGTGAAAGTGTAGCCGAACACTGAAAAACAATGCAAGAGTTTGGCTTTGAGCATAGACTGTACAAAGATAGGATGGGGAGGAATTGAGGGACAATTAAGGAGTAAGTAGGAAGTTCAATTTGGTTGCAGGCTAGAGTGTGCATGAAGAGAAGGGACTGTGATTAAAGTAGAGATGTTGGATAAAAATTGAAGGATCTGACAAGAAATAAGAGAAAAAAATTTTAAGTGTTTAGATTTTTGTAATATCATTTAAAAAATAATTGATCATGATGGCAATGATTCTAAAATTTTTCTTTGTCCCCAAAAGATCATGTAAGTTATAACCTGGTGCCATTAAAATAATACTATACATAGTGTACATACATAGTATTAGAGATGATTTTATTTGTAGAGAAAATTTGTAGAGTCTCCAAAATCTTTTTTTAATAATCTGCTATTTGTGCTAAGCTAGGGATAGTAAAAGATAAATACAGACCCTGTTCTCAAAAAGCTTAGAATTCAGTGGAGAAGATTATATATAAACAAATTCATTCAAAGCAAGTTTGATATAAGATCAAAGGAACTAATTAAGTGAGAGAAGACACTGGAATTAAGAAGGGTTGGGGAAGATTTCCTGTTAAAGTGGGGTTTTAATTGGAACTTAAATTAGAACTTAAGTGGAAGTGGAGGAGGAAGAGTATTCTAATTATGGATCAACCAGAAAATTGCTAGAAATTGAGGGATGGAGAGTTTTGTTCACGGAACAGCTAGAAGGCTAATGTGACTGGATCAAAGAGTAAGTGATGTTGATCAAAATCCAAAGGAAGGGAGGGGCTAAATAATGAAAGACAACATGCCAAACAAAAACATTTGGGGGACGACTAGGTGGCGCATTGGATAGAGCACCGGCCCTGGAGTCAGGAGTACCTGGGTTAAAATCTGGCCTCAGACACTTAATAAATACTTAGCTGTGAGGCCTTGAGCAAGCCACTCAACCTCAATGCCTTGCAAAAATCTAAAACATATATATTTGAAACAATAGGAAGAAGTCAGTGAATTTTATTGAGGTGACATGTGACATGATTTCATATATGTTTTGGGAAAATCACTTTAGTGACTGAATAGAGGATGGATTGGAATGGGGAGAAACCTGAGGCAAACAGAACTAGTAACAGCTTTTGACATAGTTCAGGTGTGAGTTGAAAAAAAGCCTTGGACATGGTGGGGACAATATCAGAGGGAATCAGGGGCATATTCAATAGATGCCACAAGGGTGAATTTTATCTATTTGCTTGATCTCATTAAAAAAATAATAACAGCTTATGGGGTGGCTAGGTGGTGCAGTGGATAAAGCACCAGCCCTGGAGTCAGGAGTACCTGGGTTCACATCTAATCTTGATGGTAACAGGAAAGGACAAAAAAAAAAAAGATGAGTTCTTTTTCGGGGAAGAGGGAAAGATGAAAAATTTCTAAAGGGAACCTACTGAGATGATAAATAAATTGAAGGGAATTGAGGATATTATCAAGTGAAACAGTATAGAGATAAAAGTAAAACAAGTCTAGGTCAAAATAGAACTCTGAGGGACATCTAGGATTAGGCACATGATCCAAAAGTGAATCTGGCAAAGGGAGTGGAGGAGGGGTAATCAGATAGTTAAGAGAACCAGGAAAGGGAGCGTCCTGAAAACCTAAAGGAAAGAGAGGATAAAGGAAGAGAGTAACTAACAGTATAGTTAAGATGTAGACTGAAGAGTAGTCAAGGAAAAATGAGGCTTGAGAAAAACCATTGGATTTAGCAACTAAGAGATCACCGATAATTTGGGAGAGAGTAGTTTCAGTGGAAAGATAAAGTTGGAAACCATTTTGTTAGGAATTGGAAAAATGAGAGAAAAGAGGGAATGATTTGTGGGATAGAAGATATATATATATATATATATATATATATATATATATATATGTATGTATGTACATATACATACATACATACATATATATATAGTAGGGATGGAATGATCAAGTTTTTTTTTTCCAGACAAAGAAGGATGGACTGGTTTTTAGGAGGGGGGGAAATCAATCAATAGATAGGGTGAAATTGAAAATAAGTGAAAAAGGATGGAGGATGAATAAATGGGACAATCTTTGTGATGAGACAGGATGTAATGGGATTCTTTGAACAAGCAGAAGGGTTGATCTTGGTAAAGACTAAGGCCACTGTATCATGTGAGATGGGTAAAAGAAGAGGGAAAAATGCGTTTATGGTAAATGGTCTCGATTTCTTTTCTGTAAAATATGAGGCAAGATTCTCTGCTGAGAGACTGAGGGGACTCGGAGCAGAGAGCTGTTAAAGGTTGGAGGAGGAATGGGAAGCTTTGGAGGTGCCTCTATAGAAAGTGGGAGAGTGGGGTGATGAGGATGGTATGGTAAGATTGCTTGAAGGGGGCAGCTAGTTACCATAGTAGATAGAGCACCAATCTTGGAGTCAGGAAGACCTGAATTTAACTTTGGACTCTTCATAATTGCCTAGCTGTGGGAACTTGGGCAAGTTACTTAATCCCATTGCCATAAATAAAGAAAATTTGCAAAAAAAAAGATTGCTTGGCAGCAATGAAGACTTAATTGAGGTTTTCTAAAATAATTTACGCATTATATATAATATATATATATATATATATATATGTGGTAACATAATAATAGTAGATGCATCTTCATTCAGCAGCATGTGTGTAGGAGTGAATGTGATGAGTGTTGGAAGTGATACACAGTTTAGATATGGCTGAGCATGACCAATGATATGATAAGCTAGGCATCTAAGAGAATAAAACAGAGTACAGTTGAATTGGTTTGTCTTAGTCAAGATGGAAAGAAAAGGAGTGAATGATTAGTTCAGGAAAGACAACTTGGGAGAGAAAGAAGAGGTCAATATTCGTGGTCACAGTAGCCCATTTACACATTATTTCAAGTTAGGCCCTAAGCCTCTATGACACATCCCTTTTCACCACTCTGTGACTCCCCTCCCCAACCAGACTAAGACATGGACAATTCTCAGCACCCTAGTGGGTCCAGCCCACTGACTTAAAAGGTTTGAAGATTCATGAGCACAAATACAGACATACACACACATGGGTCTGCTTATATGTGTGTGTACATACAGAAAGTCATAATTATAAGAAAAAAATTAGAGACATAATCTATGCCAATAAAGCATTTCATGGAAAAGAATATTTATTAGTAACCACACATCTTATATGTATTTGATAATCCATAGTTTACCCCATCTTTTCCATTTATTTTCTCATTTGTCCCTTGTAACATCTTGAGAGGGATAGGGAAGAGATTACCACAAGTGGCTGGCCAAAATTATATAACTGAAGCTTAAACAAGAACCTATGTGTTGTAAGCTCAAGGCCAAGGGATTTTTCCAATAAGCCAGACTGCCCAAGTATGTCTGTGGGGAAAAAAAAAAAGAACAAGTTTGTTGATAATATCATTTCTTTCCTGTTCAAGTATTCATTTTCTGACAGGTTTGTCGCAAGAATTCCTAAATCTACACTGTGATTATGGCTCATGGATAAATGAGGGGCACAGACATTTCATTTCATCCTACAGAGACTATTTTTGGTGCTCTGAATATATTTTAGGATGTGTGATTGCTGCTATTTTAGAAGGTTTCACAAACCTGGGCGTCTGCGAGGCTTCTGGCATTCCTGCCATGTGCAAAGAAATATGGAAGAAACAACTTGGAACTATGTGGGTTTTCCTGCCCTGATTCTCTGAAAACTCAGAGGGTGGAGGCGGAGAAGTGCTGTTATTGTTGTGTGTCTAATGCAATCGATAAATATGTACAAGTCCCTACCAAGTGTTAGACACAAGATACCATGAACATAAAGACAATCACAGCCCTTCAGGAGTTCACAATAAAATGGGGGAGAAACAATACACCAAAAGAGGCAAGAAGGCAGGGGTAGGAGAGTGGGGGAGCCTATTTGTCTCTGTGTGTGTGTGTGTGTTTGTGTGTGTGTGTGTGTGTGTGTGTGTGTGTGTGTGTGTGTGTGTGTGTGTGTGTGTGTGTGTGTGTGTGTAGGAGGTTGTTCTTTGGAATTGAAAGCAAAGAAGAAAAACAGATCAAAGTGGGATGAGCTAAAAGTCCAGTTTCTGCCCTCTGAAAAGGATAGTTTTGAGAAGAGGGTAATTCTCTTCCCTCCAGTCCTCCAGTGAGTGGAGAGGGGGAGTCTAAGGGAGCTGGTATTATTCTAGCAGCACAGTGGTGAATTTTCAAGAGATGAGCATGTCAAAGGAGAGCATCTTGATCTGAAGATTTGAAGCCAAGCAGAGCAGCAGATGCAAAATGAAATCAGTTATAGTTAGGCTGTACACGTGGGTGTGCAAGGGGGAGGAAGGACTTTTCCACTCATTGTCTTGAGAATCAGAAATTTCAGTAGTTCCTAGTCTATAGGTTACCCTTATCCCACCCCATATACTACCATGCATCTAATCCAAGCTATGTATTTTTTGCAGTGAGCTTAGAATGTCACCAGCTATCTTGATTTAGCACATTTATGCAAATGACTATGGTTGTGATAAATGGTAAAAGCAATAGGGAATTTAGTAGTTTTGTTTAATAACTATATCTTGTATATCCATACCTACATATTTGTTTATATATATAAATGTATACATACCTACCTATCAATCTCTATATATCATATTTCCATTTTCCACAGTCAATGGATCTCAATAGTTTAGCTATTCTCAAATATTCCAATGGAATAACTATCTACCCAGTGTATTTGATGTTGACTTGGACCCTTGTGGAGACCAGTCAGTCAATCAATGTTATTAAACACTGCTTTATGCTAGCTTCTATATTAAGTGAGGGAGAGACAAAAGAAAATCCTGCACTAAGGACACTCACAGTTTAGGGTGGGAGACAATATAAGATAACTGTGAATAAAAAAAATAGCTTAAACTGAAAAACAAACAACATAAAGAAGGTGCTGTCTTAAAGAGGGATTGTGAAAATGTTCATGTAAAAAGTGATATTTTATTTATAATTTGAAAGAAACTTGAAGGGAAAACAGGAGGCAACATGATGAAGAGTATTCCAGACATGGGGACAGTCAGGAAAAGATCTTATAGTTTGGAGATAAAGTGTCTTTTTGAGGGATATAGCAAGGAGTACAGGATCAAATGGATCAAAGGATACATGTGAGTGAGCAAGGTAAAAAGAGTAGAAAAATGGGGAGACCAGACTATGGAAAAACTTGGAATGCTAAACAGGATTTGGTATTTGACCCCGGAGGAGTTGGGGAGCCCCTGGAGTTTATTGACTAGGATGACCTGGTCTGATCTGCATTTTAGGGAAATTACTTTAGTGGTGAATGAAAGATGGATTGGAATGAGAAGAGATTTAAGACAGAGAGATACATAAACAGGTTATTGCTTTAATCAGCCATGAGGTGATGAGGGTCTATACCAGGGTAATGGAAATGAGGGTATGAATCAGGGTGTATAAACAAGACATGTTACAAAGGTGAAATCTATGGAATTTTACATTGGATATGAGAGAAGAGAGAGAGAGAGAGAAAAAAAAAAGAGTGAGGATTTGATAATGACACCTAGATTGTGAGTCTGGGGCATTGGGAAGGTGGTATTTCATTTGCTAATAATAAGAAAGATAGGAATAAAAATGGTTTTGCAGGACAATCTTCTTTTTATTTGAGAGAGACTTTTTTGCCCTGTGTGATGATTTCATTATGGTGGTAAGGAGTAGTAGTAGTAGTAGTAGTGGCAAATAGTAGTAGTAGTAGTAGTAGTAGTAGTAGTAGTAGTAGTAGTAGTAGCGGCAAATAGTAGTAGTAGTAGTAGTAGTAGTAGTAGTAGTAATAATCATCACAGTAGTAGTAGTAGTAGCAGTTAGTAGTAGCTGATGATTTTTATGATATCCTTTACATTGTTTTTCTTGATCATTTTCACAAAAAAAGGAATTTCCCAGATGTGAGTACATTTGTGTCTTTTTAATGTTAAAATAAATTATCATAATTTCCTAAGTTTGGCTCATCATTTTATTCATTAGCCATTAGTATGGAAACTGAGTTCAAATGTAGTAAGAATACCGGATTCTAAGTCATGTGATCTGTGTTCAAAGTGAAAAGAAATGGATTCAAATCCTATCTCTAATGCTCACTACTTAAAGGATAGTAGGTGAGGTTTTCAATTTCAATTTGCTCATCCTTAAAATGAAGGACATGAACTAAAATCCTGAAATCATTTCCTGCTCTAATGCATATATCTGGTCTATTTTAACTAACTCACATGATTTGTGTCTTGGTTTCATTGTCTTTAAAATGAAGAAATTGGACCAAATGATTTCAAAGAATTTTCTGGCTAACATCAACAGGTAGTCTTCTAATATCCTCTTTGCCATTTTTGAGTATGTCTTGGAGGTTATACCTTTTCTATCATTCCTTTTCCTCGCTAGTGCTTTACTCCTAACCGGAAAGGAGGAAGCTAATCTGTAAATAGGATCTCCAGAGTCCTCTCTCAATCTTTAAATCTTGAAGGATTCTGGAGAAGTACAGGATTGAATCAGGTTGACCTCCACATATAATTCCTCGCTCAGAAGCTTAGACTCTGTCTGAACTTCAACCTGTTACTTTACAGAGTTTTGCCTCAGTTTCTTCAGCTGCAAAATAAAGGGCAGGAGTTAATCATCTTTTGAATCCCTCTGAGGTCCTTTGTAAGAGAAAAAACAATTGGCTCTAGAAAAACTGCTTTTCAGACCTTAAGTGCTGTGACATTATTATAATTATCATTATGTTAGGGATTATTTTTAAAGAGATAAATACATACATTCACAAGAATCAAGATATTATTGTCTTTTGGGTTCTTATAATTGTTCTTACAATTTCTCATGGCCTGATTGAGGAGTGTGTGTGGCATAATTCATTTCTCCTTAAATGTTGCTTTATAAAGGATAGGATTAAATCAATCAAGCAAGCAATAATCATTTATTAAATTCTCACTTTGCTCAAAGCACTAAATGATAAGGAAAAAAGTAAAAAATAATTCCATTTCTTTTTTTCACTATTCTTTTTTACTAATTCATTTCCCCCTCTCAATTACATGTAAAAGCAATTCTTATCATTCATTTGTGAGAATTTTGAGTTGCAAATTATCTCATTCCCATTCTTGAGAAGGCGAGTAATTTAATATAGGTTTTAAATGTATAGTCATTCAATATATATATATATATCTATTTACAAGGCAATGAGGTTAAGTGGCTTGCTCAATGGCCACACAGCTAGGTAATTATTATGTGTCTGAGGCTGGATTTGAACACAGGTTCTCCTGACTCCAGGGCTGGTGCTTTATCTACTGTGCTACCTAGCTGCCCCTCAAAATATATTTTGATATTAGTCCATGAAGTGAAAGGAAATACAGGAAACACCCTCCAAAAACATACAAGAAAAATAAAGAAAAAATAATCTTTGATCTGTATTCAGACTCCATCGGTTCTCTCTCTGGGCATGAAAAGCATTTTTCTTTCTAAATTATGTTGAATCACTGTCTTCCTGAAAATAGATGTCACTCACAGTTGATCATCATGCAGTATTCCTGTTTCTGTTGGTAACATTTTCCTAATCCTGCTTATTTTACTTTGCATCAGTTCATGTAAATCTTCCAAGGTTTTTCTGAGAACATCCAGGTAGTCATGTTTTTAATCATCTACCAGTCATCCTGATCCATATCTGATGCTGGACCTAAATGGTTCCAGATTAGAAAGTGAAGCTGATGAAATTACATAATCTTCCCTCATTTTTATCCAGTTCACTTGCATATCATGGTATCAATTCCCTGATGTCATGGTTGTCTTTGAAAATCAAGGAAAAGTGACAGTAGCATCCCATCACAATCCTATATCAGAAATTGTTCAGCCATTGATGGACATCCCTTCAAGTTCCAATTCTTTGCCACAATAAAAAAAAAAAAACAAACAGCTGTAATATTTTTGGACATGTAGGCCCTTTTCCTTTGTGCTCTTTATCTCTTTGGGATTCAAACTTGGTAGGGGTATTGTTATACCAAAGATTATTCATTGTTTTGTAACCCTTTGAATATATTCACAAACTGCCCTCCTGAATGGTCCAATCTACTCTCAAGTCCACCAGGACCTGTTGACTCTATTCACAAGTCCCCCCAAGGGTACATTAGTGTTTCAATTGTCCCACAACCCAACAATTTTTTCCCTTTTCTGCCATATTAAACAATTCTTATAGTTATAAAGTGATATCATAGAGTTGTTTGAATTTGCATTTGTCTAATAAGCTGTGATTTAGAACTTTTTTATATAACTATAGATAATTTAGATTACTTCATCTGAATACTGCCTGTTCATACCCTTTGAAAATTTATGAATTGGAGAATGGTTTTCTTATTTAAAAATTTGACTTGATTCTCTATATATTTGAGAAATGAGGCATTTATCAAGCTGGAAAGTCTTTAGAGAGAACTTGTTGATAAAAGCCTGTTTGGCATTTGAGAGTCCACCTGGCTTAGTTTAGAGGAATTCATCACCAAGTTCACCTCTGGAAATACATGTTAGGTGCCAAAAAACTCATGAAAATCTATTAAAGGGATGCAAGTTTATTTTTTTTTTTTGGAATCAGTTAATGGAGTCTGAATCACTCAATGCATTAAAAATATTATAATTTTTATATGAAAAGTAGGATTTTGTTTTTCTTGTCTGGAACATGTGCCTGACATTTTAAAATGTGTCTCATCTTTCAGTCAGATCATAGAATTTTGGAATTTCGGAGTTGGAAGAGACCTCAACAGTGAGTTAGGCAAATATATCTAACAAATAGCACCTCCAACTTTAGCTTGGACCTCGCAGTGGTGAGAGAACTTATGACTTGTCAGGTAGAAATTCCTGTTTTGTATGTTTATCTTTATTTAGAAGGTTTTTGATTGTTTTTTAAAATTTCCCCTGACAGCAATTTAAAAGGTGCTTCCCAGGGATTTTCATCTTTTATTTCTCTTTTTCTACTGTGACAATATTATACTCAGTTATACCTTGTTGTCCTGAAAGACTGTATATTCTCTTCTAAGAATGGACTGACAATGAGAAAAAAGAAGTATTTCCAAAAAAAATCTCAAGTCTATTGAAATTATTCTGTGGAACAGCTGATAGCTGAATCACCCACTTAGAATAGGAATAAGATAAGGTCATGTTCCCAAAGCAATTTTAAATTTAAAAATACTTTTTTTCATAATAAACCTGCAAAATAGACACAATAAATATTATTTTATGCAATTTGGAGATGAGAAAACTGAATTTCAGAGGGAAATGAGGTGATAATCCAAAGATACAAAATTTTATATTTTTCAAGGACCAGAATGTTGTCCCAAAATCACAGAATCTGTATTTGAAGGGGTATTAATGATTATCACATTGCCCTCAGGAAAGTCATACTGGAAAAATAATACCACCATGACATAGCTCTCATCCTCCTTTCTTCTCTGTCTTCCCCAGGAAACTCTCATCTTTAGAGTAAAGAAACACAGTTTCTACAGTTGATCTCATCCTCACATCACAAGGTGTCAGGTCCCTTCTCCATCATTCTTGACCTTCTCTACCTATTCTGAAGCTTGTCAATGGCTTTCCCGAAATGGAATGCTGAGAACTAGGCACAATATAGTTTAAGTAGAAACACAAATGAGAGACCATCATCTCTCTGTTCCTAGAAATCATAGTTCACCTAACATATCACAGGAACATATGAATTCTTTGGTCTCCATTTGATATGACACTTTCTGACTTAGTAGTCCATTAAAAATTGACCATTCTTTTTCATTTTATTTTCTGACTAATAATTTTCTAATCTTGCCCTCTGTAATTTTAATTTTTGAACCAAACTATAAGACATTTTATGTATCCTTATTAATTTGCATCTTTTTGGAATCAGCAAAATGTCCCAATTGGTCAAGGTCTTTTGCTTTCATCCATTGTATTAGTTGTCCCTTAGATTTTTTTTTTTTTGCAAATTGTCAGAAATATTTTTAAGCAAGAATGGATCTACTAGATAAATTCTAATTTAAAAAAAGCATTTCCTGAGTAGTAGTAAGTATAGTATTCATGATTCCTTTGTTCCTTCAACCGCAATACCCTAGGCAGGGTATTTTTATCTTCCTTCTCTGTATTTTTCCTTATTAAATCTTTTTGTCTCTAATTTTTTTTTCTGTCTATTGCTATCCCTCTTTATTTTCCTCTGTTTGCCTCTATCTCTGTTCTTTCTCTATTTTTCTTCCTTCTCTTCCATTTTATCACTCTCTTCCCTTGTTTACATTATTTTTCTATGAGTAATTCATGGTTTTTTTAATTGAGCTGTCATTTCCATCAGGTTCTAAGTCTGCAGGATTACGTTAATTTTCAGACTAGTTGGGAAATGATCTGGCAATTTGAGAAAGAAGATATTTGAGAAATTCAAGACTTATTAAATAATGACTCAGGTACACATTTTTAGCCTAATCAACTCAGTTTCTGCTCTCTGATTATCTGTTCTTCTGTTCAAGATTTCAAGAACACTACTGTCAAGAGAGTGTATATTAATATCCTTGGAGGAATATCAGGTCAAAGTTTAGCTTTAAAAATATTCCTAAAAATTAACCCTGATATAATGATATCCTCTAAAATGTGGCTTCCTGTTTTATGTGTTTTGGATTTAGATTTGTCTCAGGATTCTCAACTGAAAGAATAAAATATGAGAAAGATATCCTTCTAAAACTTATAGGTGAGAAGAAAAGTATCTTAAATTTCATTTCATCTATCCACTCAATTTTACAGGTGAAAAACCCAGAGTTCAGATATTTTTAGTGACTTACCTAAGAGCTCCCACAGAATTAAAATCAAAATGGAATTTGAAGGAAGCATTTCTGACACCAAATTCACTCTTTCTAACTTACTATTCCTGTGCATTTGTGTATTTCTGGTTTTGTTGTTTTTATTCCTAAGGGCAGACTACATGAATGGGTGGCAATTTTGGCAAGTGACTCAAAAATGAACAGTGTATCCTAGAGTTTCTATGATTGCTCCAATGAAAGAAACCTTGTTGAGAGTTTTCTTGGTCAAAGCAATATGGCCAAGATGGCTATGCAAAGCTAACATGTTCCTGGAACTTTCCTGACATATTTTCAATGAGGCCTCTATACAGACCTAAAGCAATATAGATTCCACAAAAAAATACAAGTAGCAAAACAACTCATCACCTCATGATATCATGAGGCTTAGGGGTGTTAGGTGTCACTTTGGATAGAGTATCTGGTTCTGGAGTCAGGAGGACCTGAGTTCAAATCCAGCCCCAGACACTTAATAATTAGCTGTGTGACCTTAGGCAAGTTACTTAACCCCATTGCTTTAAATAAAAATACATTTTTTTACTTTTTTTGTTTTTGTTTTTTTGGCAAAGCAATGGGGTTAAGTGGCATGCCCAAGGTCACACAGCTAGGTAATTATTAAGTGTCTGAGGCCGGATTTGAACTTAGGTCCTCCTGACTCCAGGGCCGGTGCTTTATTCACTGAGCTAACTAGCTGCCCCCAAAATAAAATTTTTAATAAAAGTTACCATGAGACGTTTCAGTAAAGGTCTGTCTTTTGGGGAGTATGGAGGATCTATCGCCCAGTGTAAGCGGGACAGCAGGAAGGCCAGTGGGATGCTTGAGGCTCCCAACACCATCTTCCAAGACTTGGAAGCACTGGGGCAAAAAACAGGATAGAGCTGGGAACAAACCACTGCAGAGGCAAAGCCCGGGCATAATGAAGGAAACAAACCTTAGGCAACACCTTGACAAGCACAAAGCTGGGGACAAGATCCTGGCCCCAGTGCACGCGCACACACACACACACACACACACACACACACACACACTACAACACACACACACAAAATACAACCCTCCCACACAATACAACCCCTCCACACAATACAACACAAACATCCCATACAACCCCACACAATACAACCCCCCCACACACATGCCACACAACACACAAACACACACACACACAAACATAAACAAACCAAACTTTATACTATGCTCCCTGTACAACAGAAGCAGAGGTGCACTATGAAAATGAAAACAAAACCCAAAGAGCACTGATCATAGGGATAATAGGGATGATAAAAATTCCATTTCAGAAGAAAGCAGTGACAAATTGCCTATATGGAAGTCCCAAAGGAGATTATGAATTGATCTCAAATCTAAAACCTCTTAGAAGAGCTTAAAAGGATTTTAAAAACCAAAGAGAAGAAGAAAAATGTTTATGTTCCAAGTTTTAAAGCATCCAAATTCTTAGAGGAAAAAAACAAAAAAGAATTATAGGGGGAGACACAGAAAGCCAAACTATAGTGTGGGGGACATCTACTTCTTCTCTCAGAATTAGACAAATATAACCACAAAATAAATCTGAGGAATTTAAGGTGATTAGAATTTTAGAAAACTTATATATGATAGAACACTATACAAAACTGAATGAAAAAAGGAACATACCTTTTCCTCTGTAGTACATACATACAAAAATTGACCATGTTCCAGAGCATAAAACCTTATAATCAAATGGAGAAAGGAAGAACTAATAAATTCATGCATTTTGGATTCTGAAGCAAAAATTATTACATGAAATAAAGGATCATGGAAAGATAAATCCAAGATAAATCAAAAATTAATTGGAAACGAAATAAACTAATTTAAAAAATGGTTGTATCAAACAGCAAATCTTATAAATAATCCAGAACTTCATCCAAGACAATGACATCAATGAGATCATATCAATATTTATAGAATACAGCCAAAGCTGTTCTTAGGGGAAATTTTATATCTCTAAATGCTTCTATGAATAAAATGGGGAAAGAGGAGGTCAATGAATTGGGCATGTAGCTGAAAATGTTAGAAAAATAACAAATTAAAAATCTTCAGTCAAATACCAAATTAGAAAATTTGAAATTCAAAGGAAAAGTTAATAAAATTGAAAGAAAGAAAACCTTTATTCTAATATTTAAAACTGACTTGGTTTTACTAAAAAATACCCAATAAAATGGATAAACCTTTACATAATCTGATTAAAAAAGGAAAGAAGACCAATTTTTCAATATCAAAAATGGAAAGGGTGAACTCATCACCAATGAGGAGGAGATTAAAGTGATGATTTGGAGCTATTTTGCCCAACATTATACCAATAAATATAACAATCTGAGTTAAATGGATGAATATTTACCAAATTAAAAGCTACCCAGAATGACAGAAGAAGAAATCAAATACTTAAATAATACCATTTCAGAGAAAAGAAATTGAAGAAACCATCTAAAAACTCCCTTAGAGGGCAGCTAGGTCGCATAGTGGAGGGCGGCTAGGTGGCATAGTGGATAAAGCACCGACCCTGAATTCAGGAGTACCTGGGTTCAAATCCGGTCTCAGACACTTAATAATTACCTAGCTGTGTGACCTTGGGCAAGCCACTTAACCCCATTTGCCTTGCAAAAAACCTAAAAAAAAACCTCCCTTAGAAAAATATCTCCAAAATCAAATGGATTAACAAATGAATTCTACCAAAAATTTTTAGGAACAATTAATTCCAATTTTTTAAAAAACTATTTAAAAATAGAAGTTCTGCCAACTTTCTTTTATGACACCAATATGCTTCTGATATCTAAAACAGGAAGAACTAAAACAAAGACAATTATAGGCCAATCTTCCTCATAAACACGGATGCAAAATTCTTAAAGACAATTTTGACAAATAGATACAAAGAGTTATTTCTAGGATAAAACACCATGATCAGATAGTATTTAAACCATGTTAAAAGAAATGGTTCAATATTAGGAAAGCAATCAAAATAATTGAATATATCATTAAATCCAAAAGATATCATATGATTATCTCAATAGATACTGAAAAAGTCTTTGACAAAATACAACACCCATTTCTATTAAAAGTACTAGAGTATAGGAATAAAAAGAATTTTCCTTAAAATAATAAGCAGTATTTATCTAAAACCATGAACAAACATTATGTATAATGGAGATAAACCAGGATCATTTTCAATAAGATCAAGGGTGAAATTAGGATGCCCATTATCACCACTACTATACAGCATAGCATTAGAGATGTTAGCTTTATCTGTTACAGAAGAAAAGGAAATTGAAGGCAATGGTATTGGCAATGAGGAAGAATACTTTCACTCTTTTCAGATGATATGGTGGTATATTTAGAGAACCATGGAAAATCAACTAAAAAACTACTTGAAACAAAACCTTCAGCAATGTAGCAGGATATAAAATAAACCCACATAAATCATTGCCATTTCAATATATAACCAAAAAATCCAAGGGCTAGAGTTAGAAAGAGAAATTCTATTTAAAAGAACCATAGACAATCTATCTCCCAAGACAAACCTAGAAACTATATGAACATTATTTTACAATGCTTTTCACATAAATGAAGTCAGATCTTAACAGTTAGAAAAATGTTAATTGCTCATGATTAGGCCAAGTAAATATAATAATTATGACAATTTTTCCCAAATTAAATTACTTATCCAATGCTGTACAAATCAAATAATCAAAAAAACTATTTTATAGAAATAGAAAAAGTAGTACTAAAATTCATCTGGAGAAACAAAAGGCAAAAAATATCCAGGGAATTAATTTAAAAAAAAATACAAAGTAAAGTGACCTAGCAGTTCCAGAGCTAAAAACTATACTATAAAATGACAGTCATCAAGACTCCCTAGTACTGGGTAGGAAATAAAGTATTGGCCCAGTCAATTGGAATGGGTATAGAAGAAACAATGATAAGTTACTATAGTAATCTTCTATTTGACAAATCTAAAGACATAAGCTTCTGGCATAAGAACTCACTATTCAACAAAAACTGCTGAGAAAACTGAAAAATAGTATGGCAAAAATTAGGCATAATCCTCCATGTCATACCATATGCTAAATAAATGTCAAAATAATTAAAGTATTTAGACACAAAGGGTGAAAATACCATAATCCAATTAACAGATCACAAATATTCTATCATGAAGATGTATGGAAAGGGGACAAATTTATGAGAAATCAAGAAATAGAATACATTAAAAATAGCAAAATGGTTGATTTTGACTACATTAAGTAAAGATTTACCTTAATAAAATAAATGCAATCTCAATTAGAAATAAAACAGAAAGTTGGGGAATAGTTGCCACAACTAGTGTTTCTGGTAAAGAACTCATTTCTAATGTATATAGAAACTGGACTTGCAGTGTGGAGCCAAGATGGTGGTGTGAGCTTTTCCCTAAACAATGTTAAATTAAGCCTCTACACAGACATTAAACCTACAGATTTCACCAAAAAAAGAAAAGAATAAAGCAAATTCTCTGTTCTAGACATTAGGAAGAAATTTCAATGAAATTCTATCTCTTTGGGGAAAAGGGGAAATAGAACTCAAGTAGGCAGGAGAGTGGAAAGTCAGTGGGAGGATTCTAGGCACAAAGGAGCTCAGATTTTGGCACCTAGATATCAGTCCAAGTCCCAGTATATCCAGATAGCACACCAACAGGGAAGGCCCAACCCTAGACAAAGTATGAGCCCAGGGAACATTGGGCAACAGGACTCGGTTGGCAATAAACCACTACAGAAGTAGAACGTGGACATAAAATTGGAAACAAATCTCTGCATAGGCAAAACCTTGGCAAGCAATTATCGAAGGACCAGATACTAGCCCCAACACAAAGAACTTGGTACTATACTAACTGTAACACAGAGCAGAGCTGAACTATCAAAATGAGCAAAAAAAGCTATCCATAGAAAGCTATTCTTCACATATAGATGATAAAAATGTTATCACAGAAGATGAAAGCAGTGACAAATTATCTAAATGGAAGCCCCAAAAGAGTTTATCTATTGGACTCAGATCCAATGCAGAGATTAAAAATATTTTAAGGGGTGGCTAGGTGGCGAAGTGGATAGAGCACCAGCCTTGGAGTCAGGAGGACCTGAGTTCAAATCCAGCCTCAGACACTTAACAATTACCTAGCTCTGTGGTCTTGGACAAGCCACTTAAACCCATTTGCCTTGCAAAAACTAAAAAAAATATATATTTGAAAAAAGAGAGGATAAAGAAAAATGGACAAAAGAAATCAGAGCTAAGCAGGAAAATTATGAAAAATTGACCAAAGATATCATGTTCTTTAAAAAGTAAAAATATCCAACTGGAAAAAGAATGGAACTCCTAAAAAAAAATCAACCAACTGGAAAGGGAATGCATCTCATCAAAAAGGTAAAAGTTAATTAACTTGAAAAGGAAAACAATTCATTTAAAAGTAAAATTAACCAATGGAAATGGAAACGCAAAAAACTCACTGAAGCTCACACTTATAAGATTTGGCCACAATGAGAAAAAGGGAAAATGATCAATGTTGGAGAGGATGTGGGAGGATTGGGACATTGATGAATTGCCAGTGGAGTTGTGAACGGATCCAACTGTTCTGAAGAGCAATCTGAACCTATGCCCAAAGAGCAATAAAACTGTTCATATCCTTTAACCCAGAAATTCTATTTCTAGCTCTATGTCCAGAAAAAAAATAGAAAAAAAGAGGAAAATCCTTCATGTTCTAAAATATGTATAACAGTTCTCTTTGTAGTGGCAAACAATTGGGAATTGAAGAGATGCCTGTCAACTGAGGAATGGATAACCAAGTTATGATACATGAATATTATTGAATATTATTTTTCTAAAAGTAACCATAAATGGTCAGACTCTAGAGCATGGAATGTATTACAGGATCTGATGCTGAGTGAAGAAATCAGAAACATGAGAACATTGAACATATTAATGACAACATTGTGAGATGAACATCCTTGGTGGAAGCAGCTTCTCTCAGCAGTCCAGAGAGCTAGGACAACTTTATTAGACTGGCTATCAATGATGTCATCCCCATCCAGAGGAAGAACACACACACACACACACACACACACAACACCAACTGTTCAAAGTCTGATGAACACTTTATTAAATTTATTTCTTATGTATGACTTTCCCTTAATTCTAATTTCTCACACCAAAAATAACTAATCTGTTAACATGTTGAACAAAAATATATATGTACAATGCTAACCTGATTGTTCTCCATTGAGTGGAGAGGGTAAGAAGGGAGGGTAAAAGGAAATTTTGTAACTTAATGGATGTAATGTAACTTACGGATTAAAATAAATAGAAAGGACAAAAGCTGACTAATGAAAAAAGTAGAATTGAACAAATTGGAACTAATGTCTCTGTTAGATATCAAGGTTCCACCAAAAAAGGGGGAAGTTAGGTTGCAGAGTAAATAGAGCATTGGCACTGGAGTCGGGAGGACCTGAGATCAAATCTGGTTTCAGACACTTAATAATTAACTAGCGGTGTGACCTTGGCCAAGTCAGTTAACCCCACTGCCTTGCAAAAAACAAAAACAAAAAAATTCCAACAAGCAAAATCAAAAGGCTGAACAAATTGAAGAAAAAGCAAAGTATCTTTAAGGAAAAGCAAACAATCTGGAAAATAGAACTAGGAAAAATAATTTATGAATTATTGATATACCTGAAAGTCTAAATTTAAAAAAAAATAGCATGGAAAATGTATTTCAGGAAATTATCATGGAAAACAATCTTAATATACTAGATCAAGAAGATAAAATAATCCCTGAAAGTGCACACAGACATCTCCAGAACAAAGCCCCCTTAATAAAATATACAGAGAATTTAATCAAATTTGTAAGATTCTAAGTCATTCCTCAATTGATAAATGGTCAAAAGATATGAGCAGGAAATTTTCAGATGAATAAATTTAAGCTATATATAGTTATATGAATAAAATGCTAGTTAGAAGAAAATAGTGAGGTTCTAGGAAAAAGAAAACAGTAAAGTGGAGAGAGGAGTGGAGAGATGAAATCTGAGTTAACAGAATAAAACCAAGAAATAAGAGGGGTAAGATGTGACAGGAGCCATCAATTAGTATTAGAATTCTTGATAGAGATGGATAGGTAGATAGCTATTGCAGATTTATTAATTGCTCAAACTTTTCCCAGTATATTAAATATATGTTGGGAACAGAAATACAAAGGGGACACTCTTTTCCTTAAAGTATATATATATATATGAATATATATATATATATTCATATATATACACATATATTTATGGATATATATTTTCATGTGTATGGAAACACATCAAGGGCTGCTAGGAATTAGGAAGGGGGTATACACTGGTATCTTCATGAAAATGACATGGGCAATAGAATGCAAAAACTTAATCTACCAGAGCCTAGTGTTTTAGAATCATGATCTAAGCTTTTGTTTCATTAACCAAGTCTTTTAAAAATGTTAATAAGGAAGAACAAAGAAATAAAGTTAGATAAATAAGAAAGAGCAGCAAATCCTTCTAAAAATAGTGCCAAGGGAATGAAATATCACAGTGAACTGAGAATGGTAAATAATACTAAGTAAGAAAAAGGCAGGGATATTTAAATAGAAAGGATGAAAGAAGATGAATAGGACCACACTAAGACTCTTAATTGGTAATTAAGCCATCATTTAGAGGACAGGATGCAAAATTGATCAAAGGTTACTTGAATTATAGATTTTATTCCTAGGATTATATTATTTTGTCTGAGATGGACAGATTAATATATTTAACATGGAATTAAAGTCTAAGGACCTGGGACTGCTTGTCCTAGAGAAGAAGCTTTTGAATTGGGGATGATGATAGACATCTCAAAGTCCAACAAGGGCAAGATTTGACTTGTTCTGAATGACTCCAAAGCAGAAAAAAGGAATGCAAGGGAGTTGTCAAAAGAAGGATTTAGGACACAAATCAGGAAAGAAGAAGCTAAAGTTCTTAATGATTCCCAAAATAGAAGGGACTGCATGGGGGCTGGGGGAATGAAGTAGTGCTGTTTCCCTAGATGTGTGAGATATAGAGATGGAGACAGAGACAAACAGGAGAGACAGACAGAGACAGAGAGATAGAAACAAGAGTCATAGAGTTAAACAGAGACTGGTAGTGACAGAATAAAAAGAAAATTAAATATTCTTTATACTACTATTAAGGAAGTTGCATTCTGGAGGAAGACAATTTATGAAGGAAAGCAAAAACAAGGAGAACTGAGGACACCTATAGGGATGAGATGATGAGAATCCCACTGACAAGAAAGTAGAAAAGCCTGGAGAGTGACAACAAGAGTCGCATGGTTAGGAAGAATCATCTGGAAGCCTAAAAAAATTGGTCCTGGGCAAGAAATATTATTTGGTGTGATCGATAAGGGATTATGATTCAGACATGAATGGAACCCTATGTCTGTAAAGGTCTGTTCCAACTCTGTTTTTTAGAAATACTGAGACAAAGGAGGGCAGAAATGGAGCCAGCAGTTGGAAAATCGGAAAGTACCAGATCTAAAGGTGATCCTTGCCCTGAAACATTTGTTTCCTTGGCTCATCTCCTTTTCTTCTGAGCAATGTTGACTCTATGTTGCCATAATGGGGAGACATGAATATGATATCTGTAGAATGTGATATCTGAGGGAATGCAAGTTAGATCTCTTCCATGTGCTTGTAAGTGATCTGGTGTCCATAGGTTGGAAATTTGGTCAGTGGGGGGATGGGGATGGAGGAGCAGCACTGATAAAATACCCCAAGACTAAGTGACCTCTCATGTTAACTCATGAGTATTTTAATTGTTCTAGTTTCCCTTCTCTTTGTCCTGCGTTTCACTTGTATTTGTTCAAAGTCTCAAACATTATTCTTCTCTTGGAAAGGTCAATTAAAATAGCCTAGTGAGAGTGTGAAACAATGGGAAAATGACTTTGGTTTTGCAGACCATAGGTTCAATCTTACTACTGATGTCTCTTACTGGAAGCAACTCAGAAAAGTCATTTACATGCCTTGGACTTCAGATAACTCATTTCTAAAACGACAGATTTGATCTGAACTTTTTGAACTTGGTTATTAGCTTCTCGGTTCCCTCAGTCTTTAACGTTTATGAGCAGATGGAGAAAATGGCTGTTCCCTTTGTGCTTATCACTCATCGTACTAGACCAGGGCTCTAAAGCCATTCTTAGTTCATGGGCCCTACCAAAACACAGGTCGGCACAGCTTGAGTCTTAGTTCATAGTGTACTTTTGAATGTTATAAAAGGCCTGGCCTAGGGAGCTTCTAGAAATGAAGAAAATAGTGATAATAACAAAAATTACAACCCTAAAGCAACTTTGTTTAATCAGTACTTTATCAACCAAATGAATCTGACTTCTGATTTTGGACACAGTTTCTAATTTTCTTTATTTGAGAGATACTGTGGTCATTTTGTTAATTATTTTTATACAAAACCTTTCAGTCTTAGTAAAGAAACATTAAATAAATGCCTATAATTTGCTAGGGAAATTTGTGGGAAAAGAAGGTGAGATGTGGGCTGCACAATATTGTGATTGGTTGGATTCAGAGATAGTTTATTAGCCCTACATCATAGTCATTCCTTGATAATTATCAGTTCAGGAGGAGATCTGAAATGAATGGCCCCAGGGTCTGTATTATCTGACATATTTATCAAAGACTTGAATACAGATATGGATGACTTGATGGAAAGGTTTCAAACATGGATCTTAGAGGGGATTACATATCAATAAACCAAGGGTTAGACTAATTTATGGAATACCGTTTTTCCCAAAATATTACTTGGCTTTGTATCTAAATTTATTGAGGCTTTCTTTGTTCATTATTTTAAACTCCTGCACAGTAGGATTTGTTGTCTGTGTAGTTTTGACTCCTTCATTGCACTTTTATTTATTTCTTCACTGAGTTAATTGCATTTCAGTTTTATAATCTCTCCCTTCTCTTAGCTCTCCCCAATCTGTTGAGAAAGTAAGAAATACCAAAAGCATATGAAACATATTTCTGCATTAGTCATATTCAAAATAAAAGGGAGACAGAGACAGAGAGAGAGAGCTATATATTGAGATAGAGACAGAGATAGAGTAAAAGGAGCAAGGAAGGAAGGAAGGGAGGAAAGCAGGGATAAAGGAAATGAGGAAGGAAGGAAAGGAGGGAGGGAAGATGAGAGAAAGGGAGGGAAGGGAGGAAGAGAGGAAGGGAAAAGGAGGGGAGGTTTCTATCTTAAGATCTCTATATTACTAACTAAAGCCATGATTTAGAGTTCATTCAAAGCAAACTTAGAGGACATGGAGTCCAATTTCCTCACTTTACATATGAAGAAACTGAGGTATTGAGAATGAAGTACCTTGCTCAGGCTCACATATCTAGTAAGTGTCATAGGTAGAATTTGAATCCAAGTCTCCCTTGCTCAATATTCAGTGTGCTCCTTAGTGTACCATCAATGATGATTCATAAAGTATCTGTGTGTGTGCATGTGTGTGCGTGTGGGAATGCACTTATCTTTACATGTATGCGCCCTAGGAGCTGTTGAACTTTCATTTACTCCTCCCATTGTCTTCATCTAATTTATCTTCCTGAAAGGGCACAGTGTTTTTCTTTTTCCAATTTCATTTTAAAAAATCTTAGAGAATCAAAGCTTCCACTTATTCTTTTTTGAAATATTTTATCAGATTCTTTTTTCCAAATAAATTTTTGATCCATCTTATATTAATTCCAGTATCTATCATCATCTTATTCTATATTTCCTATTTGTATACTATTTTCTTCAGAATTAATTGTGTAGTCTATCATATATTTAAACTTTTATGGCGATCTAAGCAAAGGATAAATTTTCCCTTTGGTTATCTTTGCAGCATTTCTGACACACTGTCCTCCTAAGTTTCTCTGAAAATCATTTCTCCTCTGTGTCCATTATTTTCAGACTTTTTTCCTTGGAAGAGAAAAACAAAATTATGGTTTAAGGAAGAGAATGAAATCGATATGGAAAGAGATCTAATGTTTGAATTCCATCCTTCTAATCCCTACCTGTGTGGCCTTAGACAAGTCACTTTCCTCTTTGGCTTCCCTTTCTTCCTCTCAAAAAAGAGCTGAGATTCCTTAGAGAACTAAATCATGAGCCTATGAATTGTGAGCTGGAGAGAGGATCTTAACAGTGAGATGTTTCACAGTTGATTCAATATTCTATCACCTCAGCTACCTCATCTCTTAAAGAAGGGGTTTAGATTAGGGGTCACCAAACAATGACACACCATTGAATATAACTATATTAGAATATCCATTGGAAAGTGGGCAGGAGTAGAAAATTTTAAAGGAAACCATAGAATAATTTTTGCAAAGGACTTGAAATGTTTGAATTTAGTCAGTAAATAAATACTTATGATCTGCAAACTATGTACCAGTGCCTGTGCTAAATGCTGTACAAATATCATCTTGCTGTATCTTAGCCCTGGGGATGGAGGTCCTATTTATGATCTGCCTCATGTTTTCACTGAAGAAACAGAACCAAACTTAAATTAAATAATTTTCCCAGGCTCATACAGATAGTAAGTTACTGAGTTAAGAAAAGAATGAAGGCTTTGCTGAGTCCAGGACTTGGGCACATTTACCCCATGTACAAGTTCCTGGAAAGAATGTTTGATGGATGCTTGTTCTTCATTCTAGAAAAAGACCAAGACATTGGGCACATGAAGCACATGAATTGCATTGGAGTGAGGGAGTGTTGTACTAAGTCACCAACCTCATTTTCTATTCTAGAGTCATTTGGGTCCAGTGACCAAATACAGAGATGGTTCTGGATGGGAGGCATTCAGGATTAAGTGACTTGCCCAGGGTCACACAGTAAGGATCAAAGGTCTGAGACTAGATTTGAACTCAGGTCCTCCTGACTCCAGAACTGGTACTACCTAATTACCTCCTTGGGAAGATTGAACTAGAACCTAAATAGCACAAAGGCCAAAAGTAAAATTCCCAGACCCTGATTAATGACATGTTGTCCAGAGGCAAAACATCATTCTAAGGAATATAATCCATAAAGAGAATGGGAAAATCTATGCAGATTTCCACAAAGAAGGCAAGTCTTTTAAGATAAATAATGTGGACTATAGTGGATATTGTTGAGATGCCATAATTATTCTAAGTTCTTTATTGATTACATATCCATTGCATTAAGTTTGTTCAATAGACTAAAAGTTCTTAATCTTATTTTGGGAAACTCAGAGCTTTTGGTGGCTTTCTTTTGTTTGTTTTAACTCATCAGTTCGCTTGCTTATACTAATGATTTCTGCCATATTTCTGTTTGGATTATCCATTGCATTAATATGAGTTTTTTCTGAAATGTTTATGTATTCTATGATGAATAAACCTAGAATTCATATGAAAGGCAACATGTTTTAGTTAATGGGAAGTGGTCTTGGAGATGGGGTGACTTTGATTCTAATTCTGCCTATTATATAAGCTTTGTAATCTTGGACATTTCATTTACCCTTTCAGTGTTTCAGTGATCTCATCTGTAAAATGAGTGATCACCTGCACTAGATGACTATTAAATAAGTAAACCTATGATTTCATATCTAGAGTAATCTCATATGAAAGATTCTGGGAAATGGCTCGTGTGCCATATGTATGCATCAAAGAGACACTTAGTAATGTTTTGTGCAGGTCGACTGAACTGCTCTATATGCTAAATGGAAAAATGGAAGAGTTTTCCCATATGATCAGTTTTTTTGTGGTTATTGCAAATGAAGGATCCAACTTCTAGGAAACTACATATCTTTGAATCCTGTGGGGAGAGCCAGGTTTCTTTCTGTGATAAGGGAATTAATTTTCTTTTTTTTTTTTTTACTTTGTATTTTGAGAACTTATAAAAGCATCAAGATGAACAGCAGTCTATGAGAATTTTGTAAATGTATGTTTGTTAAATTGTTCATTTATGTTTGGATTTATGTAGTGTTCAGTTATTTCAGTTGTGTTAGACTTTTTTTCCATTCCATTTGGGGTTTTCTTGGAAGAGATATTGGAGTAGTTTACCATTTCCTTCTCCAGTTCATTTTACAAATGAAGAAAGTGAGGCAAACAAGATACAATGACCTACCAAAGGTCACACAGCTGATAGGTATCTGATGCTAGATTTTAATTCAGGACCACAAGTCTTCCTGACTCTAGGGCCAACGCTTTATTTACTGTGCCTCCTGGCTGCTCCATATATATCCCCTAATACATTATAATAGTGATCAGAATTTTAAAAGTTAGGCTAAAGGAATACAAACTTTTGTAGGTCCTTTGCTGTTTATGTTACTCAGTAATGTGTGATGGATTCTTCAGGATCCTGTAGACCTGTCGTGTCCATGGGGTTTCTTGGAAAATATATTGGAATGATTTTCCATTTGAATAAAAAGAGGACGTTTAATTTCCTGATTCTTTGTGAACTCTTTTGGAGGCTTCTATATAGGGCATTAGAAAAGGACAATGCTTGAACCTCCTCACATAAAAACCAATATCTAAGATCTAGTTAGGATTTTGACCACTGGATTTTATCAAAACACACCAATTAATTTGTGGAGGATAATAGATGTTAACTGGGATGGATTGAGAATGGAAATGCAAGGATCTTCACTAATACCAATTAATAAAATCATAAAAGGCCTAGATCGTAAGACTGAATGAATCAATCAATCCAAAAGTTTGACTGCAGTATGGTATGCCATAGATGATGGTCTCATATGAACATGACTTGCTTCTGAAATATGGGGTTCTAAACTGTCTGACTATGCAAATTTAATCCCAGAGGAGTACATTATTTAAACTAAACACTAAGGTAACTTTTTATGATATAATCTGACTTTATAAAAGAATTACTTTCTTCTCCAAATGATTCAGGACTTTTTTTCCCCCACTTTACCCATTGCTTTTCAGGGAAGAAGAGAAAGTTACTCCTAAAACCTGAAGTGACAATTTGGTCTTGGTTTGCCAGTGGGTTCTCCCTGGGCCCATCATTTCTGAGGTACCATACTGCAGTCAAACTTTCTGAATTCTTAACATTCTCCATTTTTTCAATTGCAAGTGGGAAGATGGTGAAGGGCAGATGCCCCCAGAGAAAACTTTCTCTTCCCATCTCTACTCAGAGTAATTCCCTTTTAGAATTCAGAGTTCCCTTTCTTATAGTTGTGCTGAATGACTAAGGAATGAATGGTTCCAAACAAATTGATTGTTTTTGCACATTTTTCCAAAGGGAATGGCTGATTCTTTTCAATCAATCAGAAGGTATTTTCTGTTTGGTCATCTGCTTTCCTTCAATGATCCAAAGACCTTATGATCATTTAAAATTATGGACTAATTGTCACATAATTCCCTTCGAGTGATTGATTTAATGTATTGCTGTTTGTCTTAGCATTCGGTGTGACGATTTGGGTAAGACATGAACTACACCTTTACAGGAGAATAAAGAGCTTCATAAATTATTGTATCAGTCAATCAGAATAATGTTCACTTGACCAGCAACTCTAGTACAATTCAATAAATGTTATTATAGATGATTTGATGGATGAATCAAACTGGGGGGTCCTTTGCCCAATGTTTTTCCTTCAAATGACAGAGGGAGGATTTGAATTTCCATCCTTCCTCATATTAAGGTCAGTGCTCTTCTCAGTCTGACATCTAGCTGTCTAACAAATTAAAGGACTAGCCAATTTCCCCAGTGCTCAAAATCTTTTGAAGCTTTTTTTTCAAATAGGAATTAAGAAGGAGATAAAACAATTGCAAGGATCTCCAAGTTGTAAAATTCCAAAGGCACTAAAAAGTAAACACCATTATGTTCTGACAGCAGAAAAAGTTAATCTTTAAAACATTCACTTATTCATATTTTTCCCCCAATGACCCCCATACTGTGGCAGGACGCCGAATCTCCTCATAGCCTTGGGCTCTGGGATCCACTGAATTATTTTCTTGATACTGATCCAGTCTCTATCAGCTTATCTTCTTGACCCTGACTTCATTCTACTATTCTGAAATAAAACAAAACCAAAAAAACCAACCAAAGCAACAACAAACCCTAAAAAAATAAAGTTGCTCTAACTTCCCCATTATTGTTCTTTGAGGGGGGGGGCAGTTTGCGAAGCAATTGGGTTAAGTGACTTGCCTAAGGTCATACAATTAGGTAAGTATTAAATGTCTAACTTCAGATTTGTACTCAGGTTCTCCTGACTCCAGGGCTGATGCTCTATCCACTGTGCCATCTAGCTGCACCTTCAATATTGTTCTTAAGGAGTAAAATTACAAGGCAGAAGAAAGCTTTGCAGTCAGTGCTGACAGTATCCCTGTGAGCAATGAAAATAAAAACAAACAAACAAAAAAAACCACTAAGCAACTAGAAGGAAAGGGAATGGATATCCGGATAAGAAGGTGTTTTACTGTGTTGGAGAAATCAGTTCTTCCAGACCTGGAGAAACATAAACTGGTATCTATTAGCTGTCCACTTTGATTCCACAAAAGTCACTTAGAGAACAATCTAATGATGAAAAATGTGAACTTCTGATTATAACAACAGGTTAATAGGCCAAATAGGAAAACTGCAAAAAAAGGGTCATGACATGAAGAATAGAGGAGAAAATATAAAAATATTGAAATTAGCAAAGATTTCAAAAGAAAGACAAGTCAGTTGAAACTTAGAGAAAAGCCCAAAGGGAAGACATTAATATCCTACAACAATAGGAACCCTGGATCATCTAAATGAATTCAAAATCTGTAGATGAATATTGCAAAATAAAGATAAATTGATCAATTAACTGCTGAGACTGGGGTTCTTGAGAATTCTCCAAAAACCTGGAATCACAGCAGGTTGTTTCAAAATCTTTCAAAAGAGAAACAAAAGTCATGAACACAAAATTTATGGTATATGTAGCAGAACTATTTGGCAAAATAGTAAAACAGGTATTTGGAAGTAAATCTCACCAACCCAAAACATATAATAAAGAGAAAATTAATTGGGACAATTAAGTATAAATAGGAATAACAGCAAAAAGCAGTAATTTTTAAAAATGTCTGTAAAAAGGAAGACAAAAAGATATATAGATACAACTGGAGAGAGAGGGAAAACAAAATAAATATTTATAAAACAAATACGATGAGTCAGGAAGCATGTGAAGCCATTTTTATGAATACTATTTTCAACCTCACAAAGATGCTATTATAGTTGAAACTGAAACTGAATCCAAAAGTGATCAAGTGACTTGTTCAGGATCACTTGATTAAGAAATGTCTGAAGCTAGATTGGAATTCAGATTTTCATGATTCAATCCCCATTAGTTATCTAAAAACTTAAGAATTATAGGTCATGGGGAGGGGGGGGGCAGAGCCAAGATGGTGACAAGAGTGGAGGGTGTCCTAGGAGCTCTCTCATAAATCTTTGAAACTAAGGACTTTAACTAAATATTTGAGAGACAGAATCCTCAGAGGGACCCAATGAGGCAGTGATTCTACTCAAGGTAACCTGGAAAAGAGCAGAGAGGCTCTGCTCCCGGGGTCAGAGGGGCGTCCCACAAGAGGGGTGGCCCACCAGAGCCTAAGAAGTTCAGTCTCCCGGAGGCAGCCCCAGGGAGCTGGGAGCCGTGGCTCACAGTAGCGGGGGAGTTTCCTGACCTGAATCCCGGGGAGCATGGGGCACAAAGTGGGGGAACAGCGGAGGACCTCTGCCAGAGCGAGCACGTGGAGGCCAGTCCTCAGGGCACACAGCAAGCTGCCTGGCCATGGCATTCCAGATCCTGGAAACAGAACCAGGAGGATCCAGGAAGCAGGAGCCTCCAGGGCATGAGCCCATTGAACCCAGGGAGGGGAGTGAAGAGAGACTGCAGAGCTCTGTCCTCTGCCCCTGGAACAGGACTCTGGGGCTCTGACCACATTCAGATCCTGATCGCAGTCTAGGCCCCCCCCGTAGAACAGCAGGGCCCCTCCACCTTGGCCCTGTGGCAGAGGGGGGCACATATGGTCATTCAAAGACCAGGAGGGAGAACAGAGCCTCACACACTGAGACCCTTGTGGGAGTGTCCCAAAAGCTCAGGAAGCACCCCCCAAAAACAGGCTTAGGCTGGGAAAAATGAGCAAGCAGAGAAAAAAGAGGAACACAATTGAGAAATATTTTGCAAATGAGTCCAAGAAGCATCCAAATACTCAGTCTGAAGATGAGGAAGCACAAGCTCCTGCATCTAAAGACTCCAAGAAAAACAGAAATTGGGCTTAGGCTATGACAGAGCTCAAAAAAGACTTTGAAAATCAAATGAGGGAGTTGGAAGAAAAACTGGGAAAAGAAAGGAGAGAGATGCTGGAAAAACATGAAAATGAAGTCAGCAGCTTAGTCAAGGAAATCCAAAAAAATGTTGAAGAAAATAGCATGCTAAAAACCAGCTTAGGTCAAATGGATAAAACAGTTCAAAAAGTTATTGAGGAGAAGAATGCTTTAAGAAGCAGAATTGGCAAGATGGAAAGGGAGATAAGAAAGCTCTCTGAGGAGAACAAATCCTTCCGACAAAGAATAGAATTCAAGGAGATTGATGAATTTAACAGAAATCAGGAAGCGATACTTCAAAACAAAAAAAAAAAAATGAAAAATTAGAAGAAAATGTGAAATATCTCATTGAAAAAACAACTGATATGGAAAACAGACTTAGAAAAGATAATTTAAAAATTATTGGAATACCTGAAAGTCATGATCAGGAAAAGAGCCTTGACAGCATTTTCAAAGAATTACTACAGGAAAATTGCCCTGATATTTTAGAAGAAGAGGGCAAAATAGAAATGGATAGAATCCATCAATCCCCCAAAGAAAGAGATCCCAAAAACCAACCCCTAGGAATATTATAGCCAAGTTCCAGAACTCCCAAGTCAAAGAGAAAATATTACAAGCAGCCAGAAGGACACAGTTCAAATATCGTGGAGCTGCAGTCAGGATCACATAGGACTTAGCAGCAGCTACACTGGAAGCTCGTAGGGCTTGGAATACAATATACCGGAAGGAAAAAGAGCTTAGAATGCAGCCAAGAATCAACTACCCAGCAAGGCTGAATGTCCTCTTCCAGGGAAAAAGATGGACTTTCAATGAACCAGGGGAGTTTCAAATGTTCCTGTTGGAATGGCCAGAGCTGAACAGAAAGTTTGATCTTCAGATACAGGACTCAAGTGAAGCATAGAGATTGGAGGAGAAGGGGAAAATATGAGGGATTTAATGAGGCTGAACTGCATGTATAGAAAAATGATACCGATAATATTCATATGAAGCTTCTCAGTTAATAGAGCAGATAGAGGGCGCTTTTATAGTTGAAACACAGGAGAAAGCTGAATTTGAAGATAAAATATGGTGTAAAAATGGAGTCAATAGAAAAAAAGGGAAATGTAATGGGAGAAAGAAAAAGGAGAGGGGGAATAGGCCAAGATATTTCATATAATAAGATTTTTCTTTATTATACTGAGCTATTGCAATGATACGGAAGGGGGAAAGGCAAAGGGAGCAAGGGGATCTTTGCCCTTATCATAGGTGGGTGGCTAGGAGAGGAAACAGCATATGTACTCAATGGGGTATAGGCATTTGGAGTAAGAAGGAGAGGGGGGGCAGGGGCAAGGGGTGGGGATGTGAATGAAGGAGAGGATGGACCATGGGGGGAGAGTGGCCAGATATAACACATTTTCTTTTTTTTACTTCTTGCAAGGGGCTGGGATTGGATGGCCTGTCTGGGACCACAGGGCCAGGTGGAATCTGGGCCTAAGGGGTGGTATGGGGGCTCAGGGCCTCTTGGCCCCAGGACCAGGGATCTGTCTGCTGTGCCACTCAGTGACCCTACAGCAGAGTCAGAGTGAAAGGAGAGAGAAAATATAGTACACGGTAGTGGAGAAATAAGAAAGGAGGGAGTTGTGATCAGCAATGGCAACATTGAAAAATATGGAAGTAACTTTTGGTTGGACTTATCATAAAGAATGTGATCCACCCACGACAGAGTTGTTGGTGTTGGAACAAAGACTCAAGCACATCTTTTATTATCATTACTTTTGGGGCGTGAAGGGCAAATGGGGCTGCGTGGCCTGCCTGGGGCCACATAGCAGGGTGATCCTTGGGTGTCTGAGGCCAGATTTGGCCCCGGGTTCTCCTGGCTCAAGGGCCAATGCTCTGTCTGCCACCCAGCCACTCCTACTATTATTACTATTTTGTTTTATTTTGGGTCTATTTTTTCTTTTTTTTTTGGTTTTTGCAGGGCAGCGGTGTTGGTTCAGGTGGCTTGCATATCACATGGCTGGGTGATTGTTGGTTGTACAGGGCCAGATGTGGGCTCCGGTGCTCGTGGCTCCAGGGCTGGTGCTCCATCCATTGCTCCCCCTGGCCATACCTACAATTATTACTATTATTTTTTTAATTTTAATTTTTTTCTCTCCCCTTTACTTTATCTCTGAAGCAAGTCTATATTTATGGGGGGAGGGGGTATCTCGTTCACTCTTAAACAAGAATATTTTACTAATGTAAAAATAACATTAATTGTACAAAATGAGAATAAATATTAAATTAAAACAAAACAAAAGATTTATAGGTCACCAAAGAGAATAGGTTAAGACACCAAACTTGAAAAATATAAGGCAATGAAAATATGAAAAAGACTCAGAATTTTTGCACACAGAATCCATTGTCAGGTAAAAGAAGCTTCGAATCAGCTCCTAGAACAAGACTATCTCTGCTGCAAGCTAAACTCAGCCATTTTATTGGAAAACAACAAATTTGCCAAGGAGTCCGGGAAAAGGCCTCCGTGAACATGGCAAGGATTGACGCCAGAGGATTTTGCACTCATGATAAACTAGAAAAAGGAGTGGCATTTTGTCCTTTGGAAAACAAAGGAGACCCTAGAGGAGAGAGTGAAGCTGGTAAGTTGTACCAGCTCTGCCTTACTTAAATCCAATTCACTTACAAGGGAAGACATCACTCTCCTGATTTCACTGATGCTCTTTAGAAAATACCAACCATCCGCTAACTTTTAGACACACATTTCTAACATGGATAATGCTAAATTTTGTTTTGCACGAATACATATTTGTAATGCATTTTATTCTTCTGGCCTTCTCAATGGGTAGAGAATAGGGAGGAAAGAGGATAGAATTTGCAAATGAAATTAAAATAAAATTGAATCAAAAAGTAAAGGAACTCACCTTAGGTGACATATTCCACAAACATGGACATAAATATCCCTAAAACAAAATTTATGTTTGGTAAAAAAGTAGTATTTGAAACATAAAAAGTGGAAGAATATCCTATTTGACTATTTAGCAGAGAAAGTAAAAAACAAGATAAAAATGGACACCTAGATGAAAGGGAGAAATAAAAAGAAGTTGATAGCTTAAATAACACTCCAAAATGATGAAAATAGGTGACAATCATTGGATAGAGTAAAGATTTAATGGAACAGACCTAGTAGGATTATGAATTCCTGCAAGAAGTGACATTGGGACAGAAGAGAACCAAAAAAATCAGATGCAAAAACATAGACAAATTTTGGAAGAAAAATGAACCTAATTTTCATTACTTTAAATGTGAATGAAAGCAATTTAAAAATGGAGGGGAAAAGAGTGATAGATCAGATAAGAAAACAATAGCTATCAATTTGTTGATGATAAGTAACTGACATTTGAAAAAAGAGGTAAGTAGAGTTGCTGCAAGGGATAGGGACAAAATCGACTGTTTCATCAAATATAAAGTGTGCAAGAGCTGTTATCATGCTACGAAATGATGTAAAAATGGCAGATAAGGTGATAAATTGTTCAGGTTGAAAGGAGCCAAAGACTGCGAGTGTGTGTGTGTGTGTGTGTGTGTGTGTGTGTGTGTGTGTGTGTGTATTTTATAAAGTAAATTAACTATCTATCTCTATAAACAAATTACATATACACAAATTTGAAGTTCCCTCTCTATAAAAAAATTCGCTCAATAATGGCTGAGACTTGGGTCCTTGGCCATTCACCATAGATATACATGCACAAATATTGTTTATGGTTCTATGTATGGATGTATATTTATAGGCATATGATTATATGTTTGTCCATCTCTCCTTACGTATCTCTTGGGATCATAATCAAAATGCCTTAACTGATCCATAGGATTCATCAACATGAAGATGTTCCATCATTATGGAACTCTATTCTTCTTGGCAGAGCTATCTGAGAGACAGGATGCAACTGAGAGGCAAGAGAGCTCAAACCTTTATCCATCCCCTTGGAACACATCAAACTTCAAGTTATCTTTGTCCTTCAGTCCTCACACATCAGGTCGTCTTTCACCTTTGAGTCACTTCATGTATTTCTGGATTCTAGTTTCAAGGGGAAAGATGAAAAAAGCCATCTTCCTTTCAGGTCACTCAAGAAAAAAGTCTTGGAACACATGAAGGAAGAAGGCAGCCTTCATCATGTGTTTGGTTTCCTATCTTGCTACACTAGAGACTTCAGAGGACTTCCTTGGGGAAGTGTGTGAGGGCTAAGACTCACTTGAACTGAATTCCCTCAGTCGTAAATGGGGAGCTCCTTGATTCTGTTATTTCATCTCTTCTCCTACTTTGTGACTGATTTGGATAAATGGGTTTTCATTATTATTCACTACATGTGATCACTGTGAAGCTGGTGCAAAGGGGTTTCAGAGGGGACTAGCACCTCTGATGTGAAGACTTTCCAAGTCCTTTTCAGAGTTGGTCATCTACCTTTATTGTCCACCTTCCCTCAATTGTCATCCTTGTGCAGTAGCCACAATCCATAAACCATCTCAGCAGATATGTGAATCCAGAATGAGGGCAAGTGCCAGCTCTCAAACCCAGCAATGAATTGAGGGAATAGTTACCCCAAGAATATGAAAATATGTGATGAAAGCAATTTGTCCCAATGGCCATGAAAGCATGTCCTGTGGAGTCATGCCAAGGTCTGCCATTGCCAGAAATCTTGACTTTCTTCTTTACCTTGCCACTAGACTTCATGACTCAGAAGCAAGAGGGTGAGTGAAGATTTTGTACAGCTCCGCCATGATTCTTGCATAAGTCAAGACATCAACCTGTGATTTCACTGATACTTTTCCAAAATGAAGGACAAACAACAATAGACATTGTGGAGTGGGTATTTGGGGGGAAAGGAGGTAAACCTTGGATAAAATGATTGAAGTCCGCCTTTCTCACCAAAATGAAAAAAGCAATCAGAAGTGGCATGGAATCCAATCATTTCCTCTAGGCTAACACTATTTAAGGGAACAAAAAAGATACAATTTTTGTCCTCTCACCCTTCCCCAGAGTGACATCCACCTACAATTTTCTGTTTCTCATTCTGACAAAAATTAAAATCTTCTTTGGAAAAGAGGAATGGGAGAGAAGAGGAGATAGATGTCTATTCTGCAAAGCCTCCCAATACCCTCTTGAGCCATAAGACAAGTCTTGATATAGGTACACCTCAGCTAAACAAACAGGCTTGTTATCTATTCTTGAACCCTTAGCTACAAAGACATAGTGATTAAATAATAGCAGAAAAATTTAATTTTCTTTCTTAATTTGGTAGAAACCTAAAAAAGAAGGTAGACAAGATTGAAAATGTAGAATCAAATAAAATCTTGAAGAAACGAGTCAAAAACCTTACGGAATCTTCTAAGTGAAATGGTTAACTATATGAATATTTCTCGGTATCATATGGATCATTTGATTAATTTTCTTTTTAACAAGTTAACTGCATATAGACAATATATGAACAGAGAAATTGCAAATGAAATTACAGAGCTAGAATTTGCAAATATATCCTCTACTTGCCATAACTCTGTAAAAATAATAATCAGTCTGTAGCAAACAGACAAAAGACACAGTCAAATGAAGTCTTAACAATGCTATCCTAAATAATAAGTGGATCAAGAACAGATTATAAGAACAATTAATAATTATGCAAAAGATAATGAAAATTGTAAAGCATTATCTAAAAAATTCCTGTGATTCAAATAAAGAATATTCATATCCAAGGGGAAATATATTGCTATAGCTGTATATTTCTATATCTATATATACATAAATGTCCAGATATGAATAAACACACAAAAATATGTATGTATATGTGCACATATATATGCAGAAAACATTAAAATAATGAATGTTGTTACATATGTTAATTATGTTTATATAACAAATATATCATCATATGTTTATAGAATAAATAGAACAAATTTATTAAAATTCTTTCCTCCTCTCCTGTCATCCAACCCTCCCTTCCTTCATTTCCCCCCTTTTTCTTCCTTCAAAGTTCCCTCACTTTTCTCCTCTCTTCTTCCTTTCAATCTTCCTTTCTTTTTTGTTGTTTCTTTCTCTCTTTACCTTCCTTCTTTTCTTCCTTTCTTCCCTCTTTTCTTTTTTCCCCTTCCTTCCTGCCCCCTTTTTCAATAAACTAAAAACTTGTCATGATTTTTCCTTATCTTTTTCAATTCTATTGCCAATGGTGTAGAAAAGTTGGTACGTGGCATCCTCACCCCGTCCCCATAATTGAGAAACTCATTTAGTTCCAAGCTCAAGGGTATGCAAATTGGCCTGAGTGGTAATCTATATTATCTTTCTTTCTGAAAAAAAATTGTCATTTCTTCAAAATCAATTTTCAAAAATTATATTATTTTGAAGTGATCATTTTTCATAGAGAAATGTTTTTGACCTATACGTTTCAGATTTTAGGTGTGCTAATTAGTTAAAATGTCCCATAATGGATTTTTATTTAATAAAAAAGACAAAGAACGAATGAAAAAGAAAATGTGATATTAATTTGTAGAGGTCAATTTTGCAAGTATGATAAAGGTTTAAATGCCTTGGTCCCCAACAGATTTGGGGTGTATAGGCTATGACAGCTGGTGGAAATTGGAAGTTATCTTTCTTCCAGCAGGTTGGTTAACCACAGGAGGTGGCATATTTAGTTCATCGAACAGCTAGAAATATACTTTGCTAAAATATAGAGAATGAGCGGGGAAATGAAGAGCAGTAACAACGGAAAACACACAACTTGGGAATCTGCAGGGTCAAAAAAGAGGAAGGACTGCATGGGAGAGAAAGCAGGGGAGAAAAACACATTCCCTTGGAGAACACATCTAACTTATCCTTTGAATATTTTATTTGAACTCTGTATAATATCTTCACTATAAGACTCTTGTCTTTGCAACTTTTGGGTGTATGGATGCAAAAGATAGAAAAGTCCAAAAAAGATATGGAAGTTCTCCAACAGAGACATGAAATACAACAGAAAAGTAAAAATAAGAGTGATATGATGACTTCATCTTTGTACCTCTAAAAGACAAGTTAATTGGGATTATAGATACAAGATGCCACTATTCCAACATGTTCCATCCACTCATTTCAGTTTATCGATCTCATTCATTCCAGTGAAAAGCCAATCTGTATTTAGGGCACTAGACTGCTTATTCTCACATCTAGTAGCTTATTAGCAAACTCCCAACCTGGTGTTGCAGAGACATGCTAACTAAGCATTATTGTAGATCTCTTCTTGGGTTGCTAAAGAGAGAAGTAAAAGAAATATTCAATCTACCGATTTGGGAATGGGAAAGACAATTTATTCCTACTCAGCAAAAGCCCACTAAATAAAAAAGGACAAACATCTATTAAATATATATAAATATATATATATAAATGTATAAATTAAATTAAATATATATAAATATATATGTTTAAAATCTCCATCTTCCAGCATTCCAGTCTAGTTACTAATGTTATTAACATCTTCTTTGTGCCAGGTCTTTTGCTAAAGCATAGGAATATAAAGAAAAGCAAAATCCATGTCCCACCTTCAAGGGGCTTAGAGTCTTATAGTGAAGATATTATGCAAATGGAAGAGTTCAAATAAAATATTCAAAGGATAGCTCGATGTACTCTCCAAGGGAATATTAAAGAGGCCTAAGGAAGCCTTCTTGCAGGAAGTAAGACTTAAACTGAGACCTGCCAGAAGCTAGGGAAGATAGGCTGGAAAGTTGAAGAGATAAAGAGGTCTCCAACCATGGAGACCAGATAATGAAAATGCTTGGAGGAGGGAGATGGAATGATTTATCTGAGGAATATCAATGAGGCCAATACTACTGGACAGCAGAATATGTGGAAGGGTTTGAGGTATAAAAAAGATAGGAAAGACAGACAGAACTGGTTTTGTCAATTCAAACTCTGTAGTCCATTCTTTTCTCTGCTAACACCACCCTAAAGCATCCTCTTATCATCTTCTCTATAAATAATTGTCTTCTAACTGGAACCCTTATTCCATTCTTAATTGCTGTAATTTTCTTTTAATTATCATGGAAGTGAAATATTGAAAATGTGGATATTTCCTTATACAAAAAAGATTACACATATAATAATATATCTCTAGTACATACCCTTTTTATGAAACCCAGAGTTACCCTATTTCCCAATGGTCCCTTTTGAATTTCCCTATATATGCTTCTAATTTACTTTTCATGTTAAATCATAGAATTATGATTTTCAATATTTTATTTGTTTTCCAATTATATACATTAGTAGTTTCTACCTAATATTTTGTAAGATTTTGAATTTTACACTTTTCCCCCCCATCTTCCCTTTCCTCCCACCTCCCACAGAAGGTAGCCTGATAACCTTTCCATTGTTTCCATGCTATACATTGATTGAAATTGAATGGGTTGAGAGAAAAATCATATCCTTGATATTAAAGACAGCAAAATAATGTAGTATATGAGACCCTTTTTAAAAATTGAATGTAATAGACTTTGGTCTTTGTTTAAACTCACAGTTCTTTCTCTGGATACAGATGGTATTCTCCATTGCAGATACCCTAAAATTGTCCCTATTGTTGCACTGATGGAATGAGCAAGTCCATCAAGATAGATCATCACCCCAGTGTTTCTATTATAATGACTAACATTCTTGTGTTTCTGTTCATCTCACTCAGCATAAGTTCATGTAAGTCTTTCTAAGCTTCTTTGAATTCCCATCCCTCCTGGTTTCCAATAGAACAATAGTGTTCCATGACAACATATACCACAGTTTGTTCAGCCATTTCCCCAATTGAAGGACATTCACTTGATTTCCAATTCTTTATCACCACAAACGAAGCTGCTATGAATATTTTTGAACAAGTGATGTCTTTACCCTTTTTCATGATCTCTTCAGGGTATAGACCCAGTATTGCTATTCCTGGATCAAAAGGTATGTACATTTTTACTGCCCTTTGGGCATAATGGAAGAGATCTTAAAGGAAATCTGGCTCATCCATATAATTTTATAGGTACCTGAATTATGACTGACTGATAGATAATAAGTTAGTTGCCAGAATTAAATATCTTCCAAGTGTCTGAGATAGGATTTGATCACAGGTCAACCTGATTTCATTTTAGTACTTTATTTACTATGTTTTTAATTTGTTCCATTTTTGAGACTCTATCTCTATTCTTCCATAAAATAACTTCCCCAGAAATACTCTTCTTTATGACAAATAAGTTTAGCAGAGCAGAACCTTATATGGACTCAGTCAGAATATAAACCTTATTATGTACTTCTGTTCCATCATTATAAATGTTAATGTCTATCAGAGCTCTTAGCCAAGTTTCTGTCCTTTTGGTGCTGCACTGATTCAAGAAGTCTATAACCACATGAGAACCATTGGGAAAATTGTTAAAATTCACCTTATGATTACTTTGCTAAATTGTCTCATTTCTGTAAATAAGGAAATTGAAAATCAACTACTCTGTGTGTTGACTCAGGTCACACAGCATTCGGATTTGGCAATATATAACCTTCTGGCTAGAGTTTATTGATCCAACATTCATAATTGACAACTGGCAAGTGAATTCTCAAGAAAAGGAATCCAAGAAACAATCTCTAAAGCCTAAAACAATAGGACATCTTGAAGAAAATATGTGTACTTGAAGAAGCCCTGTGCAAAGGGAATCTTTTGGTCCCTGTTTGTTGCCAGAACAGATGGTGGCTAAGCTGGGGGTTGGCGAACTGCCTGTTTCCCACTGCAGGCCTGGGATAAAAGTCCTTTGTTTACATACATTGAAAGGGTGATGCTATGAATAGATTTAAACAGTTAATTTTCCTAACATAATCCCTTTTATAGAGACATGACCAGTGAGCTTGCAGGGTCCCAAAGGGTCAGTAATAGTGACCCTAGACTCAAAACCTTATTACTATTTGGGTCTTTGAATTCTGACAGGAGGCTCCCTGAGGGGTTAAGAAAGCAGAAAAAACTCCAAGTGTGAGCCCTTGGGCTCCCTTTCTAGCTCAGTCTCTAGTTCTGTATGCCCATGGACAATTTACTTTTCCATTCACATATCTCAGATTCTTTATATGAAAATGAACATTTTAGTCTCCTTCATTAGATTGTGAATTACTTGAAATCAGGGACCATTCATTGGCTTTTCACTGTAGCCTCAACTCTTTGCATGGAGCCCCATAGAGGGGAGGAAAGTGCTTAGGAAATGTTTTTTGATGAGCTGACTAGTCCAGAGGATCATTCTTGCTTTGATGTCCCTGAATGGACATTTGTGTTCTGCATGGTAGAACCTACCATGGACTGGATAATGGGCTAAGTTTTCATAATTATTATCTCATTTAATCATCAGTACAGTATTGAAAAATAGTGTTTGTTCCTATTTTGATAGGGGAATTAAGTAAACAGAGGTTAAGGGATTTGCCCAGGATCATATGACTAGTAAATTTCCAAGACCAAATTTGAAATCAGATCTTCCTGATTCCAAGCCCAATACTCCAATGTGCCAACTAGGAGCCTACCTACAAAGGGAAGGTAAAAACTCTTTTATTCAATTAAAGCAGTACCAGATTTTCCCCAGCCTTTGCCTCAAGTCATGTTGATTTAACAGAGAATCATACGTTTTTATGTCTCCAAGAAAGTGTAACTTATGTAGAACCTGTAACTCATTAAAATCCTTGTGGCAGATGAGCTAAATTGTCCAAGGTTGAGGGTAACTGCAGGCCTCCAACTTGGTGAATAAGGAAAATGTCTACTTCAAGCATGTGAAGTCTTGTCGCAGTAGTATTGGCAGACGAGAATAATTTCTTCACATGGTCGTGATGATTACTGAAACACGTACTGTGCAATGTTTGGAACATGCTCAGACATAAAAGTTGCCAAGTTCATCCAGTATATACTAGGTCATCACCACGTGTCTGATATTTGTCTTGTCACAGGGCATTAATGATTCTGGAAGAGACAGTGAAGGTGACTATTCTATTCAACTCTTCCTCACTTAAATCCAATTCATTTGCAAGGCAGGAAATCACATTCTGATGTCATTGGTCATCTTCAAAAAGGAAGGAAAGGAATTATGATGCAATTGATAGAATAAAATCATCCCATTTAAGGACTGCTTTTACATGACAGAATGCAAAGAGCTCTCCTAGCCATTTTAAACTAGATTCTTTAAACATTCACTTGGGATGTACAGCCCAGAGATCATCATTTCCACTTGAAGATAATAAAATAAAGCCCAGAGGGGGTTGTCTGTACACAGAATGACCTAAGTGGAGAGCCTTTTTTTATTTTATAAGTCATTAAATGAGGTTGGCTGGGATAGCTAAGTGACACAGTGAATAAAGTGGACATGAAACCAGGAAGACTCATCTTCCTCAGTTCAAATCTGAGCTCAGTCTCTTACTAGCTATGTGACACTGGGTAAGTCATTCACCCTGTGTACTTTAGTTTCCTTATCTGTAGAGTGAACTGGAGAAAGAATTAGCAAACCCTTAGGATATTTGCCAAGAAAACTCCAAATGAATCTTTTTTTTTTTTTAGGGTTTTTTTTTTTTTTTGCAAGGCAAACGGGGTTAAATGGCTTGCCCAAGGCCACACAGCTAGGTAATTATTAAGTGTCTGAGACCAGATTTGAACCCAGGTATTACTGACTCCAAGGCCGGTGCTTTATCCACTATGCTACCTAGCTGCCTCAAAGCCACCTAGCCGCCCCTCCAAATGGGATCTTGAAGAATCAGACACAAATGAGAGAGAGGCAGTAAAGCTCAGTAATTAATAATATGACCTCACATTTAGAGGACTCATTGACCAATATTCTCCCCCCGAAACTAGTATATCACAAATACTTTGTGGGATCCTGGTAAGCAAGCGACAAATCTTTAAGATAATATGGGACAAGTCAGACTGAGGTGAGGTCAAGATTGTTTTATGATGAGTTCTCAGCCCAAAGAAAATGACAAGTCAAGGAAGATGATCAAACAAAAGATAGACATTTATATAGTCTTTCCCTATCTTTTTCCCATTGTTATTTGCTATTCATAGTAATTCTATTATGTCGATACTGTTTGTTTCCCATTTTTAGAGATTAAGAAATGGAGGATGAAAAAAGGGTGAGTTATTTGCCCAGGATCATGCAGCTAGTAATCATTTAAGTGGAGTTTTAAACCAAGATTGTTTGCATCATCTCAGCCAAATATTCCCTTCAGAAAATGAATTGAGGTCCAGAGTCAAGGCCCCAGACCTGTTGAGAACTGTAAACCCAAATCTGACTCCTGTTATTCCAAATCTAGTTTTCTCTAACCCATACTGATCCCATTTCTGATACGGAGAACCTCAGATCATTTAAGGATTGTTTGAAATCTGGGCAGTTCAGTGATGCCTGTGGTTGACTTGGTGATTCTTATTTGCAAAAACCACACAACCTCTGAGGTAAAGTTATTAAAATTGTAAGAGAGAAAGAATACAACTTATCTCTTTCAGATAATTTAAGGATTATTTACAAAACTCTTAATATATGCCAGGAATTCTGTTAAATGAATGTGGCTACAAATATTTCATTCAGTTTCACAAAAGTCTTAGAGTAAATTTAAGTTGCATTTGTACAGACATAGTTATGTAAATATGTATTTCTATTGAATCTATACACTTTTATGTACATCAATTGCATACATTTATGTGTTTATGTATATTCACTGATATAATATATATATATATACATTATATCTAATAGCTTATATAATATACCATGCCAAAGCATGGTAGCCCATAACTCATATCATAGCTTACTATGTCATGTCATATTATATCACATCATTCATGCTATATTTTTTCTGTTCTATACTGTACTTTACTTTATCATATGATTATATTATTTTATTGTCTCAAATCCCATAATTTTAGGTTATGTATAGTAATTAAACCATAGGCAGAAGGAAACCAGAAATTCTTCCAGGCAAAAATAAGGAAGGCATCATTTCATATGCACTCAAGGTCAAATGTGGCAACCATTTATTAGTGTTGGTTCTTGTCCTTTGTTATTGCAGAAGACCAAAATGACATCACTATGTTTAAGATAATTACAGAGTGTCCTGCTGTGGCTGAACAGACTAGTATGAGCCCCAAATGCTCTGCCATAGGTTGGGCACAATTAATGCATGGGAACACCTAGGGTGGGGACTCTAAGCTTATGAATGTCACGTTTCCTTTAAACTGCTTCATTCAGCCCTTCTTGTAGAGTGCAGCCCCCTCTCTGAGGAGGGCATGCCATGCTGGGCTGTTCTGTGCCAGTGTCTTCCATGTTGGACAATCAATTCCAAAGTTCTTCAATGAGACCTTCAGGGAGTCTCGATATCACTTCTTCTGACCCTCTTGTGAGCACTTGCCCTGTGGGAGCTCTTCATAGAATAAGCTTTTTTGACAAGCATTCATCTGACATTCTAATACCATGTCCAGTCCACTCTGTGTAGTAATCTTGGAATGACAGGTAATTTAGTTGGAGGAAGGGCCTCAGGATCTGGCATCTCCTCCTGCCAGGTGATCTTCAGAATCTTCCTAAGACAAGTTCAATAGAAGCGATTCATTTTCCGGACCTAGTGCTGGTAGACTGTCCAGGTCTCACAGGCAGAGAGCAATGAGGTCAGCACAATGGCTCTGTAGACCTTCAGTCTGATACTCAGTCTAATACCTCTTCGCTCCCACACTTTCTTTCAGAGCCTTCCAAATACTGAACCAGCTCTGGTAATGCATGTGCCAACCTCATTGTCCATGTGCACTTCCTTGGAAAGGACACTGCCAAGGTAAGGGAACTTGTTCATTTGCTGCAATCAATGGTTCCACAGATGGATGGTTGATGGAGCACCTGGGTTTCCTGGGGATTCATTGTTAGACCAAAATGTGCACAAGCAGCAGAGAATTGATCCATACTGTATTGCATCTCGGCTTCAGAGGCTGCATTAGGTACAGTCATCTGATCTTGCACCAACACTTCTTCCACCTGGATTTTGACTTGTGGACTTTTCAAGTTGAAGACTTTACCATCAGGGCAGTAGCTGACCTTGGGGCCATGTACATCCTCTGTCAAGGTGTTTGGTAACATGGCTGAAAACATCATGTTAAATTCATGGGAGCAAGAATGCATCCTTGTTTCACTCCACTGGTGACTTGGAAGTCTCTAGAGCATCACTCACTATCCAGAACCCGAGAAAGTAGGCTGTCATGAGATTGATGTAGAATATTGAAGAACTTTTCCAGGCAACCAAATTTTGACATAATTTTCCATAAACCCTCATGAGTGGTGGTATTAAAGGCCCTGATCATATCTACAAATGTTACATACAGTCCTCTGCTCTGTTCTTGGCACTTTTTTCTGGAGCAAACATGATAATGACTGTTCCTCTACCTTTTCTGAGATGACACTGACTCTCAGCAAGGTGATCATCTTCCAAGGGAAGGGGCAGCCTATGTAGAAGGACTCTGGTAAGAATCCTACCAGCAATGATTAAAAGAGAAATACCTCTGTGATTGTCATATGACAATCTATTCCCTTTACCTTTAGAGAGATGGATTTATTAATATAGTGTGACTGAGACAGAGAATGCATGAAAACAATAACATGAAAGAAGACTGGAATGGTAATTGAGAGACAGAGCTAGAGCTCTTTCACTTCCCCCCAGAATATTCGTTTTATTCTAAAAGTGATAGGAGCCACTAGGGAATTTTTTTAAATGGGGACATGGAGACTGGTCAGTATTTTATGTTACAAATATTGATTGAACAGCTCTGTGGAGGATGGACTGAAGAGGAGCCTAGAAACAAGGAGACCAATTAGGCATTTACTGTGATCGTCAAAAAGAAAAGTGCTTCAGGCTTGAACTGAGGTCATTATCTTGTATGTGAAAGAAAAGAGTGTTGCAGAACTAGACTTGAATTAATTTCACTTATTGTTTGATTTTCTAAGGCTGTTGGAAAGGGACAAGGGAGGGAAGAATTAAAGGCGATTCAAAGATTGCAGTATGAGTGGCAGGAAATATGGTGATGATTTTAACAGCAGTACATCAGTATATTAGTTTTTGGAAAAAACTAAAAGATTTTGAGGAAATATAACAATTTTCATGCATGCCAGGTATAGTTTGAGAGGTTGAGAAAATATTCAGGTGTAGATATTTGGTAATTAATTGTTGATATTGGAATGAAGCTAATTAAAAAGACTAGAGCTGGGCATATGAATTTGGAAATTATCTGCTTGGAAAGCAAATGAAAAATAAAAACTCAAAAAAGCACAATGGAATATATGAGTAAAGATGGAGATATGGATATGCATATGTATGTATGTATGTGTATAAGCATGTGCATTCAAATGTATGGGCACCCACACATGCCTGCTTATATTACAGGTTAAAAAATATGCATCAATGTTTGCATATCATATATAAAAGTATTCATATCTATATCTACATCTATCTATATGTATATCTGTATCTATCTATAGCTATATGTATTTCTATCTCTATCTTTATCTCTATTTCTATCTATACATATCTATATCTATATCCATATCTATATCTATCTCTATCTTTATATCTATCTCTATCTCTATCTATTTCTATCTCTATCATTTGTATTTCTATCTGTATCTTTATCTGTTACTCTGTCTCTATCATCTCTATTTCTATCATATCTCTATCTCTATATCTTTTTCTATATCTATCTCTCTATCTATCTATCTCCCATATAACTATGTACAGTATACACCCATGCAATTGCAACTATATATAAATGACTAGGTTTAATTTATAATGTATTAAAAATAACATATGGGTATGTATATATATATATATATGTACATACATAATATCCATATGCTTTCATGTTAGGAATGAAATGACTATAGGCCTATGTGTAGAAAAGATGAAAAGGATGATCTCATGAATCTCATCAATAAGGAATGATGATACAAATGAAGGAAAACAGATAACCATCTAAAGTCTAAGGCAAGGTAAGAGGCAATGTCAAGGACAAAGAAGATAGTTTCAAATGATGCTAAAGGGTCCAATTATATAAAGACAGTCAAAAATTCATCATTTGTAGCAGGTGATATATGATTGATCATTTTGGAGAGATAATTTTAAGATAAGTTGTGGTGTCAAAAGTCAGACCTTGGAGAACTGATAAATGGGTGGGAAGTGAGGAATGATAACAGTTAATACAGATCAACTTTTCTAAGCTGCAGAAGTATATCTATCCTGGGAAGATATTTCTTTTGAGTAATGTAAATTGGGAAAGATGTTGATCATCATGGAGAGAAACTCAGAGGAAAATAGTTTTGAGTCCAAGTCATGCAGCAGCCCCTGAGTTCAAGTCATCTAAGGATCTATTAAAGAATCTATTTATGTTTATTTGGTGATTTAGCTTGGATAAGAGAAGATTCAAAGGACAGGGAGGAAGAGACATAACTGCGTCCAGTCTTCTTAGGACTGGTTCCAACTGGCCTCACAACCAGGATCAAAGGGTAGAAATTGCAGAGCAGCAACCAATATCGAATTTCTGATGTAAAATAGTCAAAGTAGAGGCAGGGTAACCTCTTATTAGGTAGGGATATAGAGGATTTCTTGCCAAATAGAGAAGCATTAGAAGTCCCTTCGATCTCATCACTTCTGTAAGTCTGGAAGGAAAAAAAGATATAGAAATAGCTTATTCAAATAAAGCCTTATTTGGATTTTTTTGAACGACAAGGGAAATATGGGCATATTTTTATATGAAAAGAATGAAGTGATAAATGAGAAAAGATTAAAAATAAGAGAGAGGAAACTAATTATGGGGGAGATTTGTATTAAGAGGCAGCAGAACTTAGAAACAAGAAGGAATGAGAAGCTTTATCTTGCCAAAAAAATTCTTTATCTCCATCTTATATGGGAGGGAGGGAGGGAGGGAGGGGAGAGAGAGAGAGAGAGAGAGAGAGAGAGAGAGAGAGAGAGAGAGAGAGAGAGAGAGAGAGAATAAGATAATTATTTGTAAATACAAACTAAACAGGGATTTGTTTAAGTTGGTCATTCATTTCTTTACAATTGATGGGGGGTGTTTTCTACCCTCTTTTTTGGTGGAATAGAGAGAGGAGAAAGAGAAAATAGATTTTAATTAAGTAAAATTCACTTAAAATAGAGCAATTGGTTTTGGATATTGAAATGCTGATAGCTTTTCACATGAGGTCATCGGATGGTTTGTTTTACTTAATTGTATTACTTGTTATCAAGAAATCTCTAACAACATTGGAGCAAAATAAGAAAAAAAAATCAGGTAATAACAAAAAGAATACTGTGCAGCAGTGAGGATCCAAATTTTTGTTTGTGTGGATGTTCATTTTTAAGCTAGTTTGCCATATATTCAGGCAGAATTTTGACTTTCTCCCTTATTTTCCAGGAATACTTGAGTATAAATGAAGATAATTAGGAATAAAGTAAAGAACAATTTTGTTTTGTTGCTCATCATAGAATGATAATTCTACAAATAATGGGGTTCCCAGGTGTCCAATACTAATGTTACTGAACTGATAAACCAGAAGATCAAAGTCATTAAGGGAGAGAAAGGTTTTCAAGTCACTTGTGTAAAGTATGGATGGATGGAATATAGGATAAAGTAAAGGTAAGACAGAGAGGTATAAGGAAAGATAAATGGTTTGAAGGGAAAAAGGCATGGCACAATCCTACAATTTTTCTAATAATAAGATAACTGAATGTAATGGGCAACTTAATGGAAGTAAGAAGATGCATCAGAAAGCTATTGCAATAATCTGAATCTTTGATTCTGGGGTATAAAGAACTTTAGTGATTTAAAACTCTCATTTAACAGGTGAGTAAAAGAGTCATAGAGTAAATGACTTGCCCAATGTCATATAGTAACCATCTGAGTGGCAGTTGAACCCAGATCTTCCATAATTCATTCCTCCACTGTGCCCTTTGTACTATTTTGAACTCTATCTGTAACACTAATTTACCTCTCTGTTGAGAATCTTCATCCTATTGGGAAATACATAAATACAGAAGGCAGGAAAATTTAATGACATCTGTAAGCCAGTGGGTCATATGGCATTTATTGTCAAAGGGTAGCTTGAATGAAAGCAATTTTCAGTGGCTATGGATGGACAGATAGACTTAATTCTTCTTACCCTAGTTCAACATCCAACTTAAAAAGAAAACATTCTTTTTTTCCTATTCATCTAATCTACAGATACTTTCTATTCACCTCACATAATATATTTGAATATGAGGCATATTTGTTGGGATGTAATGGGTGGTGTTTTGGATACATCCAGAACAAAGACAGTGGAGGCATCTGTGTCTTCTACCATATGAACCAGGGTACTCTCCTTGGAAGGGCATGCATTTCTGGAATTGGCTTCAGTTTTAAAACTTGTCAGCTTTTTGTGGTTCATTTCTTTCTGGTATGAACTTTTCTTGCTGCATCCAGAGGCTGAATATCTCAGTTTACCCACAATTCAGTGGCAGGAAATGAAAAGATGTAAGAGGCAGGACTACCTTCTTTGGTTCACCTTTTTCTCCTTGGTTTCCCTAAAACCATGAATCCTAGAATGTTGGTGTTTCATTGAAGTTACAAAAAAATCACACATAACTGACAGATGATGAGAGATGAAGATCACAAACTTTCTTCCTTTACCAACAAAAGACCTTGTGAGATTGTTGACAATTATCAATATCGATTTAACATCAAAACAAATCAGATCACAAAATTTAGTATAAAATTTCTCTTTCTCAAAAGAAATCCGTAAATATATATTCTATATGAATCAGTATTCCCAAATTCCTTGACACACAATTTATCCCAATTATATTTTCCTTCTTTATAACACACACAAATTCTCAAGACTTGTTACAAAACTTGAGTGACTAAATGACTCTCATTGAGCTCTCAGATAGTTTCTTTTTAAACACAAGGTGGTGACCTTTTCCTATCACTGTCCTCTTTTCCAAGCCTCTTGAGGGCAGGGAGTCTACATTGATTAAACCTTAAGGTCAAAATTAACCTAAATTGCATACAGCCTTCAATCAATATTAGGTTAACAAAAGCTTAGCTCACAACTGAGATCATTTCACAAACTTTTCTATTTACAAACTTTCAAATGGTCTAAGCAAATAGGCTCAGACCCCCACCCTTCATTACTTAAAGTTAGACCTTTTTAAGCAATATTCAAAACCCAAACTAAAAGGAATAACATCTAACTTAGGTAACTGTAACTATTTCAGATCTGAATTACACACACACACACACACACACACACACACACATACAAACACACACACAAAATAACAGAAACAACTCTTGTATAAAGATTTCAAATTCACCAAAGTGAGATTTATACCCTGGCTGGTACCAAATCTCAGACTACAGAAACATTTTCTCATGTCTCCAGACCAGTACGGACATGTGAAAATGTCCCATTGATGTTTAAATACACATGTGCACACGTATTATACACACATATATTTATATTATATTTTTGAATGTACCAATTAAGATCAGTCAGACAATAATTTAAGAATCAATTAGAATCTCTTGTGGAACCTCATATGTATTCATTAAGATTTTGAAGTAACCAACCAATAGTTAAAATTGAATGCATTCTTAAATAACTTTCTAAGGTTCAAATCCAGCTACTGTATTACCGAGATACTAATTATTAGCACAGGCTTAATTAAAAGATGAAATCTGACTTTCCTAGTCCCATAAAAGTTATCTTCACCCTTTTTCTTTAACTCATTGAACACACCACAAGGTATCTCAATAAATCTGCCCATTTGCCCTTCCCCCTTCCAAGGGTGGGACTTTCTCAGCCCAGCTAAATGGGGCTTGGAATTGATAAACTTGTGTAGCCTAAGAAAAACATGGTCTCTGTCCACAATGGGGCTAAAACAAGTTTTTTTTTGGGGGGGTGCAGGTCTTACCCTTCCTGCAGTCTTCACTGAGTTCCATCACAGGCATTCCATCTGAGATATAGGTTTGACTTTCAAACTTGTAAAAAGGAAGATTTTTCCTTCTTCCTCCCCCCCTCCCCCATGGATGGGGCAGGGCACAGAAAATGGGAGAGCATTTCAAAGAATGAGAGAAAAAGAGAGTTCCACCCAAAGATAATTTCCAGGAGTTCAGGTGTTTTGTTTTTGTCACTCTAATTCCTTGCAAGGAGCAAGCACACGGGGGTGGGGGGGGGGGTGTGGGGGTGGGGGGGGGTGGAGTCTTGGACCCGTTTTTTTTAATTCTCTGCCAATTTATAGGTAGGCAAACAGGTCTATTGGACATATGTCAAACATCCTTCCTTAAGGACCCTCACTCCACAGTGGGGTATAAAGCAGACAGCTCAGAACTGCCTTTTCAGGTCAGTTTGAACAACAGGGCAGGCCCACACCAGGGCTAATTTGAAACACCACATGGGATCATCCTAGGTTATTCTACACAACTCAACCTTTTTTCATTTTCCAATCAAAGGGAAACACAAAAGGAGGGTTAGAGGTCCAATAATCTTCGTACTCTTCTAAAAATCTAGGATTTAAAAAAAGGGACATGCTTCTCAGGTATGGAGTTCAATCCAATTCCCCAAGTCTGGCCAGAGAATTTTTATCCTGGCTGACTCTCCATTACGTAGCCATTGGCTACTTGAGTTTGGTTCTGCCTATGAGGAATCATTATTCAGCCTCCGGAAAGCAAGGAAATAATATGAAAATTTATTAAAAGAAGTTACAACACATAGGAAAGGATAGGGGCAGGGAGAGAGAGAGAGAGAGAGAGAGAGAGAGAGAGAGAGAGAGAGAGAGAGAGAGAGTACAGCCAAGCAGCATTGCCTGGACCAACAAGTCAGAAAAGACTGTGGCCAATATCCTCTATTCTTGAAAAAACACCCTTGTTTGGGACTAGAGCCATTTGGGATACATTAGCATATACAACATTTTTCCTTGGGGGAAAAGGTGAAATTATGATGTAACTGGGTTTCAGATAATGGGAGCAAGGGTAGTAAGGTTTATGGTTATTGCTGGAGGTTTTCTAGGCAATGATATTGGAAAGACTTTCCACCTCCAAATTTTTCCTTCTAATTTTATAGATGAAGGACCTGAGACAAAAAGAGTTAAGTGACTCCCTCAGGGTTACACATCTAGTAAGTGTCTGAGCCAGATTTGAATTTAGGAAGACCTCAGGAAGAAGATGTCAATCTCTAATTATATGTCTTCCCATTCATGGACTCATAGATTTAGAGATGACAGGAATCTTTGTCACATTTTTCCAAAGCTTTAATTCTATAGTTCAGAAAATTAAGATCTGTAACATGTGATCTTTTCCACTGTAGCACAAGCAGTAAGAGCCAGAGTAAATCTAAACTCAGCTCTTCTGACTCCTAATCCTTCGCCCTTTCCAAAGAACAGATTTTTACCTAATTTATCTATTTTCCTCTTTCCAGGTATAGCCTATGGTTTTGTACATGAGAGCTTTAGACAGGTTTTTTTTTTAAATCATATTGACTGGATTGGTGTTTCTTGTATCTCCCAAATAATAGAGTAAATGAGAAGTGTCTGTGGAATTCTTTGCCAACCTTAAAATGCTGTGTAATTGTCATCTAATAATAATTGTACCAATAATACTACATTTTATTTTATCTTTCACAATTGAATTCCACAAATTTAGCAGTTTACATTTTCAATGCCTAAACAATTTGGAAACAGTTGTTAACTGGCTGGATGAACTCTAATTCAGTCATTTCAAATGAAAAACAGGTCACATCTAACAATGGAGAACAATGTAAAAGCTGCTGTTAGACAGCCGCTAAATTAACCCAAATTGGCCCTCAGCTTTTAGAAAGGACACCATCTTTTCAGAAGTATGGGGTTACATGCATTTCTTATTATATTTCCCAATTTCAAGTCAGAATGGAACCTAGATTGCTTTCTCCTCCTCTATAATGCTACCCTAGTAGTTTTCATATATTCCATTTCTTTTATCAATGACCAGCAGAGAGCCAAGACTCAATAAGTACCTAGTGATTGAATTTAGAAAACAACCCTGTTATCAGCATCCATTGTCTTGTTTTAAGAATCGATGGCCATGACAAATTGATGTAACACAAAGTCAAGTCAAATGAGATCCAGGTTTACTAGAAGCAGAAGGAATACAAGGAAAATTCTGAATCAGCAGTGAGGGAATTGATTCTAAGAGATCCTTCCTGAATAGAGGTTCTTTCCGTTGAATGAAATATTATCCATTTTGTTTCTTGACCTGGTAATCACGTACATTGATAAAATCACAAAATTTCAAAGCCTCAAAATGTCCCTAGTACAAAGGGACATGTATTTCAAATGGATTTGTGATATCAGAGTTCGTTTCCAAGTTTCATTCTTTCAAAATGGAGGGAAAGTAGCTTAAAAGTTGGAATTGGAGTCTGGAACATGAGTTCAAATAACATCTCAGATATACGTATGAGAGGGATTATGGACTTCTAGGGTAGGGACAAAACTGGAGTGTGAAACTAGGAAGCCACCAAGTTTTTTCCCGAAACAAATTTGAATGAAGATTCCAAATAGATCCTAAAGTTATTGGTCCCACAAAAATAAACAGTAAAACAAATTCTCAACTCAAGATATCATGGATGAACTGCAGTAAAATTCTATCTCTATTGGGTTAAAAGGGAATACAGCCCAACATATGTGGAAGCACTGGACAGGCAGTGGGAGACTCTTAGCCATAGCAAAGTTCATGGCACAGCTAAATAAGCCATCACTGTGACATGTCAGCAATGAGGGTACGAACCACAATTTGGAAGACATAGTTTAAACCTTAGGAACACTGGGGAAAGAGATGGGACTGGATTGGGTCACCCCAGTGAAGGGAACAAGCTGTTGCATGGGCATTAACTTGACAAGCAGAAAACCAGGGCTACCCTAAAGGAAGGAATATCAAATAGACTGATTTTAAAGAATGAGTGGATCAAACAACAAATCATAGGAATAATTAACATTTTCTTCCAAGACAATGACAACAATTAGATATCATACCAAAACTTTTGGGAGGCAGTCAAACCAATTTTTAGGGAAATTTTTATACCGCTAAATGCTTATATGAATAAAATAGAGAATGAGGAGTTCAATGAATTTGGCATGCAATTTAGCAAAAATAGACAAAAGAATAAATTAAAAGTCTCCTATTAAATACAAGTTAGATATTCTGAAAATCAAAGGAAAAATTAAGAAAATTATTGTACTCACAAAACGCATACTGAAAATTGGTTTTATGAACAAAACAACAAAATAGATGAATATATGCTAATATGATTTTAAAAAAAGGAAACCAGATTACCACTATCAAAACTGGAATGGGCAAACCCACTATCAGTGAGGAGGAAATTAAAGCATGTTTCTGTCCAACAGGTCAATGAATTTGACAATCTAAAAGGAATGAATAAATACACAAATATTAAGCTAGTCTGATTAACAGAAGAGGAAACAAAATTCTCAAGACCCCATTTCAGAAAAAGAAACCATCAATAAACTCCCAAATAAAAATCTGCAGAACTATATGGATTTATAAGTGAATTATACCAAACATTGATTGAACAATTAATTCAAATTCTGTATAAACCAAATTCAAAAGTAGCCAAAGGACAGCTAGGTGGTGCAGTGGATAGAACACAAGTCCTCAATTCAGGAGAACCTGAATTCAAATCTGATCTAATTCACTTAATAATAACCTAGCTGTGTCATCTTGGGCAAGTCATTTAACCTCACTACCTTGTAAAGGGAAAAAAATAACAAAAATGTAAATAAACAGATTTCTCTCACTGCCACTTCAAGCTCTTCCTGGGGATTCATGGATTGTGCTGCAGCCCCAACTTTTTTCCAACCTCTGGTCCTTGTGAAGCACACCTTTCCTGCAGACTTCTAAGTGGTCTTGGCCTGGGAAATAGCATCACTCAACTTTTTCCTGGGTTCTGCCCGTCTAAATTTTGGCTAGAGTCATAATTTGACAGCTTTTGGAGTTTGGGAAAGGAGATTCAGGGAAATCCTGCCTTCATGCCACAATCTTGAACCAGAATTAGTGCAGAGAGAGGAACACTGGTCTCAGAGCAGCCCTGTGGTGAGAACATGCTGTGGGAATTGTGGAAACCAGCTTGCAGGCCACAGATGGTAAGTGCCTAGGGGGAAATTGCAGAAATCTCTCTGCTCTCCCCAGGGCAGGACTTTGCTGTGTGCCTACACTCAGATCCAGGTTGCAGTTTGACCTTCCATACTAAGATAGCAGGGATCCTTCTCACAGCTCCAGGACAGAGGGGAGCACCTGTGGTCATCTACATATCAAAGAACAGACAAGAGAGCATATGCCCTTGAAGGAATAAAAATCCCAGTGGGGTGCCCTCCCCCAAAGCCTTGTACTTACAGTAAATTAGTCTTAGGCTGAGTAAATGAGCAAACAAAAGAAAAAGAAAAATTTGACCATAGAAAATTACTTTGGTCCCATGGAAGATTCAGAAGAATAAAAACTCAAAACTTCTGTACCCAAAGCCTCTAAGAGAAATAGGGGGCTCAGGCTATGGATGAACTTAAAAAGACTTTGAAAAACAGGTGGAGGGAAAATTGGGAGGAGAAATGAGAGTGATGCAGATAAATCATGCAAACCAGATAAGCAGTTCGGTGAAAGTAACACAGAAAAATACTGACGAAAATAATATGGTTAGTTTAGGCCAAATTGAAAAAAACAAAACAAAACAAAAGGCAATGAGGAGAAGAATCCCTTAAAAAGCTGAACTGGCTAGCTGGAAAAGGAGATAAAAAAAGATCTCTGAAGAAAATAGCTCCTTCAAATGCAGAATGGAACTAAAGGAAGCTAATGACATTATAAGAACTCAGGAATAAATAAAACTCTTCCGGAAAAAAAAAACCCAAATTTGAAGAAAATGTGAAATATCTCATTGGAAAAAGAAGTAACCTCAAAAAAAAAAAAGATCCAGAAGAAATGATTTAAAAATTATTGGGTTATCTGAAAGTCATGACCAGGAAGAGTGTGCATTTCATTTTTCAAAAGATAATACAGCAAAATTGCCCTGAGATCCTAGAAGCAGAGGATGAAAGAGAAACTGAGGGAATTCACTGGTCTCCTCTTGAAAGAGATGCCAGAAGAAAAGCTCCAAGGAATATTATAGCCAAATTCCAAAACTTCCAAATCAAAGAGAAAATTCTAAAAGCTGCCAGAAACACACAATTTAACTACCATGGCTCTATAGTCAGGATTACACAGGATCTGGCAGCATCTACATTAAGGGATTGGAATATGATATTCCAGAAGGCAAAAGATCAACTCCCCATCAAAACTGAACATCCTCTTTCAGAGGAAAAGATGGATTTTCAATGAAACGGGACTTTCAAACTTTCCTATTGAAACAACCAGAGCTGAACAGAAAGTTTGATCTCTTAAGTAGAGGACTCAGGTGAAGCACAGAGGGAGTGGAAGAGAGAGACTAACTATGAGGAACTTGATAATGTTGAACTGTGTGTATTCCTGCAGAGGAAGAAGATACTGATAACTCATATGAACTTTCTCATTTATAAGAACCGTTAGAAGGAGCATATATAGACAGGTCATGGGAAGGAGCAGAATATAGTGGTATAATATAGTTAAAAGATGGAGTCAATGGTTGTTAAAGAAAAGCACTGGGAGGGAGAGAAAGAAGAGGAAGAAAGGGATAAGATATTTCACATGAGAGTCAAGAAAAAGCTTTTACAATGGGGTGGAAGTGTGGGGAAGGCCAGGGGAAAATGAGTGAGCCTTTATTTTCATCAGAAATCACTCAGAGAGGAAATAACATGCACATTAAATAGGGTGAGGAAATCTATCTTACCCTAGAGAAAAGTGATGGGAAAGGAATTGAGAACGGGAGAAGAGGAGGACTAGGTAATAGAAGAGAGAAGTTGTGGGAGAGGGTACTCAGATATCACACACTTCTGAAAAGGAACAGAATGAAAGGAGAGAGAGAACAGAATAAATGATAATGGGTAAAAATAGAGTGGAGGGGAAAACAGCTAGTAATAGAAACTGTTGGAAAAATATTGAAGCAACTTCTCTGGTGGACTTATGATAATGAAGGCAAGTCATCCCAGAGACAGAGTCATTGGAATCTGAATACAGACTGAAGTATATTTTTCCCCCCTCACTGTTCTTGAAGTCTGTCATCTTCTGGGTGTGTGTGGGGGGAGGTTTATGTTTACTCTCACAATAAGATTACTGTAATAATAAAGTAAATAAACAAAAATAAGAGAATAAAAATAAAAAGGAAGGAATTAGAATAGGCAATAAGAAAATAAATCATTTACTCTTTGCAGGCAATATGAAGGTCTATTTAGAAAATTCTAGAAAATAAAACAAAAATCTACTTATATAAATTAACATTTTGATATATAATCAATAAGGTCCAAAAGCAAGAGTTAGAAAGAGAATTTCAATTTTCAAATTTATAGGCAGCTATAGATAAAATAGTCAAGACCAATCCAGAATAGAATTACAAAGTAAATTTCATACAAATAAAGTCATATCTGAATAGTTGATGTTAATTGCTCATGATTAGGCTGAACTAATAAAATAAAAATTACAATCTACCAAAATTAAATTACTCAGTGCTATAACAGTCAAGCCATCAAATTTTTTTTTTAACAGAAGCAAGGGGGGAAATAAACAGTGACTAAATTCATATGGACAAAGAAAAAGTCATGAGTATCAAGGGAATTAATGGAAATTTGCAAAGGTAGGTGGTCTTACTATACTAGATCTAAAATTTTTGTTATAAAGTGCCAGTCATTAAACCTGTCTGGCACTGGCTAAGAAATAGAGAAATGGATCAGTGGAGATTAGATTAGATACAAAAGAAACATTAGTAAATGACTACAGTAATCCACTATTTGATAAAACCAAAGACATAAGCTTTTGGGATGAGAATCCAATACTTGACAAAACCTGCAGGGTAAACTGGAAAATATTGTGACAAAAATGAGGTATAAACCCACCGCTCTCACACATACACTCTAACAAAATATGGGCAAAACTGGTCCAGGATTTGGAAATAAAGGGTGATAACATAGACCACTTAAGAGAACAAGAAATAACTCTATATTTTGGATCTATGAAAAGGTGAGATGTTTATGACCAATAAGAGAATATTATGAATTGCAATATGGATGATTTCTTCTTTATTAAATTTAAATTAGACCAAATTAAATTGTATCAAAATGCATTCATGATTAGAAGGAAAGTAGATAGCTGTAAAACAAATTTCACAACTAATATTTCTAATAATGGACTCTTGTGTGTGTGTGTGTGTGTTTGTGTGTATGTGGAGACAGAGAGAGACAGAGAGAGAAAGAACGAGAGAGAGAAAGAGAGAGGGAGAGAGAGAGCAAGAGACTGAATCATAAATGTAAGATTACAAGTCATTCCCCATTTGATAAATGGTTGATTGATATAAATAGGCAGTTTTCAGATTAAGAAATTAAAATTATTTATAGGGATGTGAAAAGAAATGTTACAAATAATTTCTGATTAGTGAAATGCAAATTAAAACACTGTTGAGTTGCCATCTCACACTTATCAGAATAATTAAGATGACAAAAAAAACTAAAGATCAGTGTTGGAGAGGTTGTGGGCAATATTTTGACACTAATGCATTGTTGGTGAAGTTGTGGACTGATTCAGGACAGCATTTTGTAATTATTCCTAAAGGACTATTAAACTCTGCATATCTGTTGACCCGAGCAAGACTGCTACTAAGTCTGTACCCCAAAGAAATGATTAAAAAATGGGGAAAGTCCCACACAGAAATGGAAATTAAGGGATGCTCATCTATTGGGGGATAGCTAGACAAGAAATGGTATAGGAATTTCATAGAGCAGTATTGTTCTTTAAGAAACTAGAGATGCATACAAAGATTTACATGAAATTATGCTGAGTAAAGTGAACAGAACCCAGGAAACATTGAACACAATAGCGATACCATTGTGAAACGGTCAACTAAGATGGATGCAGTGTCTCTCAGCAGTTAAGAGATCAAGGATAACACTGAGAGATTGTTGTGAGAGATTTAGACAGTTATGAGAGATTGTTATGTTATTCACATAGAGGAGAAAAAGCTATGGAGTTTGAAGGCAGAGCAAAGCTTGCTTTGTTCACTTTTTAAAATTAATTATGTTTATTCTTTCTTATTCATGTTTTCCCCGCCCCCCCATTTCTAATTTTTCTTTCACAATATGAGAAATAAAGAAATAGGTTGAACACAATTGTACATGTACAAATTGTTCTAGATTGTTTTCACTGTCATAAGGAAGGGGAAATGAAGGGAGGGTGGTAAAATATGGAAGTTATAAACTTGCAAATGAATTAATGTTGAAAATTGCCTTTGAAGGCAATTGGAAAATAAGAATAAAAAATAATAAAATATGTCTATAATTCTGGCCAGGTGACTTATCCACTCAGAGCCTCAGATTCTGTTCATGTTAAATTGAACTAAAGATGATAATATCTTTACAGAAATGATGGGAGATTAAAATATTTTCCAAAATTCTTTGCAAAATAGAAAGAACTCTGTTAGATACTGTTTCATTCTCATATTTTTTTCCATTATGGGCTCAGTAGAAGTGATCCCAGAGCAACTTAATCTATGAGTAATTTTCATCCAATGTTCTATGGATTATTGTGCACATTGAAAGGGATTTCTTACCTTTATAATTATATCAAAATATTATCAGTTTTATAACTATCACATGAAAATTTTAATTCTATTCTCTATACATTCACTAAAATCTTCATCTGGGCTCATTCTATTGCTGTTGTTATTATGTTAGGATTCATTTATTGTGTGGTTAGTTTAATTCTGAGCATTTCTGTATTTTTCTAATGTCTGTGACACCTCACAAGTCTGTCAAATTCAATGTACAACAAAGGTATTAAGTGGTGACAATGTGCCAGAAATTGCACAAGATACAGCTATATCATTGAAAGCATCTAGGATCTCAAAGAGTTTTCACTCTAATGGATTAAACAACAACAGCCAGGATCATGCATGTAAGGTCAGATTGTTCACTATAAAATGAGAATTTCAGAGGGCACAGTTGAATATGAGGACAGAATTGAATTGAAGCATGAATGCATTTTGGTTGAGGAGTGGGAAGGCTTTTAGGTCAGAGAATATAAATATGGCTGGAGATGTTTGTATTTTCTCCTAAATGACTACTATTAATTATGACAAGGATAGGATGTTAAAGGGTAAGCTATAGGCAGAAAGTGGATGGCAGAGAGAAAGAAGGTTACAGTCTTCAAGATTTTCAAATATAGTTAGGACAGATATGATACTATTTCTTAACCTATTATAACATTAGAGGAGGGATGAAGGGATAGTTTACTTTATCAGGTAGAAGACTCTGTGTTGCCAGGGTAGTTTCTATGTTCAACACAGAATTTTGCTTGTAAGTAATTCAACTGTACTCCACCATTTTTAATAGTGGAGGAAATCATTGATGGTTACTTCTCGGGACAGGTTAAGTTTCTCCCCACCTGGGTGTAGCATTTGATTTTCTCTACCTCTAAAGTCATGGTTAGAAGAAAAACATAGAAGTAAGAAAGGTCAACAAGGCAAAACAAGGCAACTAAAGAGATTAAAATCAATTGGGTAAATGAAGAAGGTGAGGCATGATAACTGAATAATCAAAGTGTATGACTTGATTTCAGTGGTAAAGAAAGTGAAAACTGTCATATGTACATTAGGTGACGTCTCATGACAAATGTGTAGGAGGCCGTGAATAAGAAGTAGATGAATAAATGTAGATTCATATATGTATATATATATATATATATATATATATATATATATATATATAGAGAGAGAGAGAGAGAGAGAGAGAGGGTCCTTCTTATATTAATGCCTTTCTCTGATATTATCCTTAATTTCTACTTTTACCTATCTTTTCTATCTCTTCCTCAATAAGTTGTCAGCCACTTTAGAGATGATCTCTTGCTTTTCCAGTATCTACAACACAATGCTTGACAAATAATATGTATTAAATAATTACTAATTAGGGGACATAGCAAGCAAATAGGGATGGGTCTGGGCAGCCATTTTACCTTCTGTAATATCACTTTTAGTAAATACATGATTAAAAGAAACCGAGTGATCATATCTCAATGCCTAGCTTTACCCCTTTTTAACCTTGGTAAATTTTATCCTGCCTCTCTAGTCAAGTTGCTCCTTATTTAAAATAGTAATAACTGGCCCCACCTTTCTTTCCTTCCACAGTTATTGGGAAAATCATTTATTTTATATAATCCAATTAGGACAACAAGGTATAGTTTGCCAATCTGATCAATTGAAAGGGGGAGGGAGGGGTGGCTAGTTGGCACAGTGGATAGAGCACTGGCCCTGGAGTCAGGAGTAGCTGAGCTCAAATCTGACCTCAGACACTTAATAATTACCTGGCTGTGTGGCCTTGGGCAAGCCACTTAACCCCATTTTCCTTGAAAAAAAACCCTAAAAAAAGTGGGGGGAGTAGTTTATGACCAAATAAGAGAGATAGCTTTATAAAACACAAACTGAACAATTTTGAATACATCAAATATAAAAAAAGTTTTTACAGAAACCAAACCATTGCAACCAAGATTAAAAGGAAGGTAGCAAGTAGGGAAATAATTTTGAAATAGGACTCATTTCTAAAATATATAAAGAATTTTAATTTTATAACATGACTAGTATAGTAATGTGTTTCACTTCACAAAGTAACTGGCTTGCTCAATGTGGGAAATGGGGTGGGAGGAAGGGAGAGAATTTGGAACTCAAGGTTTTGGAAATAAATGTTGAGAATTGCTTTTGTATGTACCTGGGGTAAAAAAAGTTTAAAAAGAAAACAAAAACAAGAAGATATATAGAGAAATATTAAATTTATTTTAGTAAATCATTTCCCAGTTGATGGTTGAAATCAAAGCTATCTATAGCCATATGAAAAATTGTTCTAAATTGTTATTGATTAGAAAAATGCAAATTAAAATATCTCTGAGGAATCATTTCACACCTTTATGATTGGCTGGTATGATGAGAAAGGAAAATCATCCTTGGTGGAGACGTGTGAAAACTGGAACACGAATGCATTTTCAGTGGAGTTGTGAATGGATCTGAACTTTCTGGAGAGCAATTTGAAATTATGCTCAAAGGGAGAATAACTGTGCATTCTATTTGATCCAGAAATACAAGGACTGGGTCTCTGTCCTGAAGAGATCATAACAAGTGGTAAAAAAACCACATGTACAAAAATATTCATAGCAGCTCTTTCTATGGTGTCAAAAAATTGAAAAATGAGGGAATGCCCATCAAATGGGGAATAGCTGAACACATAGCAGCATATTTTTATGATGGCACAGTATTGTTCTATAAGAAATCAGGAGGGATGGAATTTCAGAAAAGCTAGAAAGACTTGCAGGAATGGATGCAGAGTGAGAAGAGCAGAACCAGAACATTCTACACACTTACAACAACATGGTGTGAAGATCGATTATGGTGGACTTGTTCTTTTTAGCAGTGCAACATTCCTAGATAAATTTAAAAGATTGGTGATATTCACATCTAGAGTAACTATTGAGTTTAAATGAATATCAAAGCTTAAGATCTTCAATTTTTAAGTTTTCTCACAGAATGTCATTTGATACCTCCCCAGTGTTCAATCTTTATTGGTATATGATTCTTCTCTCACAGTAGGATCAACATGAATCAACGTATAGCATGGTTTTACTTGTAGAGCCTATGTGAGATTGCTTCCTATTAGGAGAAGGGGAGGCAAGGGAGGGAAGGAGAATTGTCTCAAATTCAGAACCCCAACTTCCAACCAAGATGGGGGAGAGAAGCTGCACTGGGCTGAGGCCTCCTGGCTCCCCTCAGAATCATAAGAATCAAGCTGTTGAACAGAATTCAGATCCACAAAATTCAGAGGCAGCAAAAGAGAAGGAAGTCCATCCATGAGGTCTGTCTTCCGGAGCATGGGGGAGGTAGGGCCGAGAGTCCACAGGGGCCAAGGGAGCAGGGTGGGGAGACCTGGACTCACCTCTGAGCAGCCTTGGGAGCCCTGGCTTGTGAGTAACACAGTGGGCAGTGGAGCTCCAGCACAGCAGCTGGACATCAGTCTGGTCAGCTTGGCTGGCTGAGAAGACCAATGTCATGGCCCATATCTTCACTGGAGTCCCCAGGTTTCCAGTTGACCCTGCCATAACTGTGAGGGAAAAGGACTCCTCCCAGAACAAACACAGGAATATCCTCCACCACCCCAGACTCAGGTGTGGCAGCAGAGCTCTCAGTGCTGAGTGAAGAATAAAATGAACTAGATAGACCAAGGGCCCAGCCCACATTGTCCAAGGATAATGCACACCCATAGTTTTCAACACCAAACCTCTGTGAACCAGTCCTCCCCCAACACAAGATCCTAGGAAAATGAAGAAATATCAGTAGCAATGGGGGCCCATTGAAAGCTACCTTGAATGTAAAGACCCAAGTTCTTCCTCAGCACAAGATGCTAGGAAAATGAAGAAATATCAGTAGCAATGGGACCCATTGAAAGCTACCTTGAATGCAAAGACCCAGGTTCTCCCCCAATGCAAGATCCTAAGAAAATGAAGAAATGTCATTAGCAATGGGGGCCCATTGAAAGCTACCTTGAATGCAAAGACCCAGAAAAAGTTAGAACTTATGAGGAAAATATGAATTGGTCTCCCAGTCCAGAAAGACTTCTTGGAAGAGATCAGGAAGGAATTTAAAAAGCAATTGGAAAAAAATGGGAAAAGAAATTCAAGAGAAAATTAATACCATGCAACAACAAAAACAAATCCTTTGAAAATACAATTAGACAAATGCAAAAAGAAAATAATTCTCTCAAAAACTTCAATGGGGGGGGGGGCAGCTAGGTGGCACAGTGGACAGAGCACTGGCTCTGAAGTCAGAAGTACCTGAGGTCAAATCCAGCCTCAGACACTTAATAATTACCTATCTGTGTGGCCTTGGGCAAGCCACTTAACCCCATTTGCCTTGCAAAAAAAAAAAAAAAAAAACTTCAGTTGGACAAATGGAAAACTCCATCAAAAAATAGAATTGACAGATTGGAAAAGGAGTTACAAAAAAGTAAATTCTCCAAAAAGAATGGAATAAGTGGAAACTAATGACTTCATGAGATAGCAAGAATCTATTAAACAAACCCAAAAATATTGAAATATATGCAATAAAATATAAAATACCCAATGGCAAAACCACTGACCTTGAAAATAAATCTAGGAGAGACAACTTAAGAATCATTGAAAATATTGAAGAGGAAAAAAAAGCCAGGACTTAATGTTTGAAAATTGCCCTGATATCATGGAACCATAGGACAAAATAGTTATTGAAAGAATATATCCATCTCCTTCTGAATGGGCTCCCCAAACACGAAGGAATGTTGTGGTCAAATTCTAGAACTATCAGATAAAAGAGAAAATCTTGCAAGCAGTCAGAGTGAAACAATTTAGATACCAAGGGCCCACAGGAAGGATTACACAGGACCTGATTGCATCAACATTAAGGGATTGAAAGGCCTGGAATGCAATATTATGAAGAACAAGGGAGTTGGAATGCAGTCAAGAATCAACTATCCCCAAAACCTGAGCCTTCTCGTCCACAAAAAAAGAGGGACATTTAATCAAATTGGAGATTTCCAAATTTTCTTGATGAAAAGAAGAGAAGTAAAAAGAATATTTAGACTTCAAACAGGAAATATAAGAGATAAATGAAAACATTTAAAAAAGGGAAAAGAAAAATAAACTGCTATACAATAAGATGAAACTGGCTATATCCCCACCTGGGAGAAGGATTCTCATAACCTTTGGGAATTGTAGCTCTATTAGAGAGAATATACTTGGCCAGAAGTGATGGACACTGATGACTTATTCTTGACTCTTTGAGAATGATTTAAAAATAATATCTCCTTAAAAAGGGTGGACAGTAAAAAGACAGGAGGATAGAGGTGATTGAATGGGGTAAATCACATTACAAAAAGAGGTGCAAAGGACCTATTGCAATAGAGGGGAAGAAGGGAAGAGATGAGAACTGCTTGAAACTTACTCTCATCAGATTTGGCTTAAAGGTAACATTCACACACTTAGTTAAGTTAAGACATTTATCTTGCCTTTCAAGTATTAAAAGAAGAAAGAGAGAGGGGGAGGAGAATAGGACCCACCAGAAGGAAGGGAAGGAAGAAGGGGCAAAAGGAAAGGGAAAAGAAAGGGGCGGGGGTTGGATATAAGGCCCCAAAATACTGTAGGTGGTATATTCAGAAACAAAATATGGGATAATATGGATATAGTGAAAAAAAGGGAAAATTGTAGAGGAAAGATAGGATGGGGGGCAATAAAGAGTTAGTAATTATTACTTTGAATGTGAATGTGATGAATTGTCCCATAAAATGTAAGCGAAATAGCAAAGTAGAACAAAAACCAGAATCCTATAATATGCTGCTTACACAAATTTCATTTGAAGCAGAAAGATGCATATAGAGCAAAGGTAAAAGGTTGAAGCAAAATATCATTTGCTTCAATTGAATTCAGAAAAGCAGTAGTAGCAATCCTTATTTCAGACAAACAGCTACAAAAATAGATAGAGTTCTAAGTGATAAGCAAGTAAGCTATATACACTCCTAAAAGGTAACATAGACAATAAAATAATTTCAATACTAAATATCTAAATATGTATACATCAAGTAGTATAGCATCCAAATTCCTCGAGGAAAAGTTGAATGAGTTACAGGAATACATGGACAGCAAAACTCTACTGGTGGGAGACTTCAACCTCCTCTCAGATTTAGATAAATCTAACCATAAAATAAACAAGATGGAAATTAAGGAGGTAAATAGAATGTTAGCCTAGACATGATAGAGCTTTGGAGGAAATTGAATGGGGACAGAAAGAAAAATACTTTTTTTTTCCTGTAGTACATGGCACTTACACAAAAATTGACTAAAGACTAGGGTAAAAAAAAACGTATAATCAAATGTAGGAAGGCAGAAAACTAATGCTGAGTGAGGTGAACAGAAGCAGAGAATGTTGCACACCATAGCAGCATCATGGGATTGATGATCAATCTTAATAAACTTGCTCATTTCATCAGTGCAACAATCAGAGACAATTTTAGGGTATCTATGATGGAGAATGCCATTGGTATCCAAGAAAGAATTGTGGAGTTTAAGCAAATACCAAAGACTGTCACCTTTTATTTCAAAAAAAGTTATCTTATTATGTAATTTTGCTATCCCTTATACCTCATTTTTTTTCATTTAGGATATGATTTTTCTCTCAACACATTCAATTTGGATTAATGTATACCATGGAAACAATGTAAAGACTATCAGACTGTGCTCTGTGGATGGTAGGGGGAGGGAAGCAAGATTAGGGGACTATTGTAAAATTCAATAAAAAAAATAATAATAATCCTCAAAACTGCAAAAATTATAGGTCAAAACTACTGTTTCATGTAGTTGGAAAAAACAAATAAAATATTTTACAAAGAAAATACTATATTGTGATGAATACACTAGATAGTAGATATTTGTTGAGTTGATTTGAAAAGCTAATCCCTTTGGACTCCTCAGATGGATGTGAAGGGTTTGTTTGGGTGAACCAGAAAATAGAAAGAATTTCTAAGTGTGATTGGAAGGAAAATCATTGTTCATGTTGTTTAATTCATGTATTAAAGAAATGTCTACTTTCAGATATGCAAGAGGTAGTTATGGAGATGGAATTTCATCTGTTGGGAAGGCTTAATTGAAAAGAGACCCACCGGTTCTCTACGGAAACTAGACCAATTTAGCATGACTCTAATTTTAGAAAGCTTTTTTCCCCATATCAAGCATAAATTGTCTTCCTTGAAAATCCCCCTTCTCCATTTCTCCTATTGCTGTTTGAGGAGGACCACAAAAAGCCTTCTATAGAATATAGGATTTGAGATGATTATTGAAAGATGTTGAGATCACTGGAGATCATATTCCAGCGCAATACAAAAGTTCAGAGTCTCCAAATAAAATGACGTTTAAGAAACAGCAAGCAATGTAATGAATTGGAGTTATGTATAACAAAATTGAAAATGTACATGGGATCCAGAATATTATGGGCTTCAATGCCAGACAGAATCTCATATTTCATGAAGTCAGTATCCTTTCCTATTCTGATTTCAGTATCTCTGACATTTAATTTTCTGTATAATGTATCTACGTCCTCTTGCAACTTACGTGAGTTGACAACCAAAAAAACCACGTCTCCTTTGTACATAAAAGCAGAAATTCTTATTGCGTCTGCAATGATTGGTGGAGAGAGAATACAGAAACTTCCTCTGCTTTTGCATAGAGTTGGGGCATATTTTTCCAGTTGATCATTAGAAAATTCAAAATTGTGGAGTTTTCATAGATGCTTTAGAACCATTAAAGCCCTCTTGTTAATCCTGGCCACGGTAAAATACAATTTCTACCATTCTCATTGGAACTAGCCTTCACTGTCGTCCAGGATTCTTTATTTTGATGATGTCAATCACTTGTCTGTAATTCAAGTATGAGAATAAAGTATAACAGAATGTTTGCTTAGGACGTTGCTTCAGAGGGACTTTTTAGTTGCCAAAGATCAACATTTTCCATCCATGAGAGATCTATCTGTCAAACTACGTGCAGAGGAATTTTCACCAAGTCCTGAATTCCATTCATTGGTCTATTTGGCCTTCCTGTAAGAACTTTGAGTACTGGCTAGGAGGTGAGGAGAGGAGTTACCTGTGACTACAATCTGGAAGCCCAAAATTGGTTTTATAAATTCAGGTATGATAGATGAGTACATTATGGAAACATAGAAGAAAAGCAATTGAAGGAGAGTGTATAAATGAGTTTCAAAAGACACTTTGATTTATTTATGGAGAACATGAAGACTTAAAAAATATGAGGAAACCAGCAGAGGTATGAAGATATGTTTTTAAAGGTAGACTTATAGGGTCCTATGGCCTTGTCCTGTCTTGAACCATCTAATTTATATCTGTAATAATAATGCTACATGACGGGGAGAAGGATGACTATTTCTGAGTAAAATTCAAACTAGATTTACTGAGAAAAAGTGTCATTTTCCAATTAAAATTTGGGATAAGCAATATCTCAATTTATTAAAGGATCATTAGGTTTTTTGGTTTCATTAATCATGGATACTCCATGCCAGAGAAACTGAAAAAAAAAAAAAAACCTCTGAGTTATGGGGGAGGGGACATTCTTAATGGATGAGAGGGCACATCACTATCTAAACAACACACATTTTGAAGCATTTAAATTTGCACTAACAAAAGCTTCATGTTTTCATTCTTCAGATAAATGTTGCCCAATAATATGCTATTTTAATATTGGAATTAACACCCTAGATCCGATGGGAGCTAAAATGGGACTTTTTATTTTTATTTATATTTTTTGTACCATGACAGCTATATTAGGCCTTATAATGTACCAGAATTTTGCCTTTATGTAAAAGTCATGAATTAAATGATTGGAAATAGCAAATATCTTCATTCTCAAGGGCACTAGAATAATTCAGAGTAGAGTGGCATTAGCTTTTTAAGAATGCATTGTAGCACTCCTAAGGGTCTCATAGATCTTGAAATCCCAACCCCTAATGTCCTCATTTCAATTTCTTCTGGCATCATCATAGACCCCAAATGGAAAGTGGGATATTTAGGGCAGAATACAAAGACAACAATGTTTCAGTGCTGGGAAAATGATGAAGGCAAAGGCTGGGTATGAAACGTTTCCTACATTAACCTTTAATGCTGGAGAGGCTTGGAAAGCCATAATTATGAATAAAGGGTAGGCACAGCTGCTGCAATCCTTTGTTTGATGAAGTTTACAGTGGTGCAGAACTGAACAAAGATGGCTAGGTTGTAACCAAAACCCACTGAACTGGGAATTAAGAGAAGTGGGTTCTCAATGCAATTTGACCATTAATTTTCTATTTGAATATAGAAATAAATTCACTCTCATGTCCCTCACTTTGAAGATGAGGAAATAGATTCTAGGAGGAGACATTATTTGACTAATGTAGTCATTAAGTGTCAGAGCTAGATTTAAACCAAGATTCTCTGATTCCATGTATTTTTCCAAATATCATACCTTTCTATGTTCTCTTTTTCTGAGGATTCTTCCATTAAACTGACATTCTCTGCCAGTTCCTTAGTCTGAGGTTTCTTCCAATAGTGAAACTGTATGTTTACATAGCCTATTCTGGTGTTCCTCCTAGCTCTGACATTCTATGTTGTAGAGGTTTCTAATCTGTGACATTCTATACTCCAAAGTTGATTCTAGCCTTAGTGTTCTGTCATCTGAAGGTAATTCCCTTCTGACATTCTGACATTTTCTCTCACTAAGAGAGTGTAGGCTCATTGATGGGATGGCTTTGTCTATGCTTTGAATTTGTATGTTGGCACATTGCATATTGATACAAAATCAGAATTTATTGTTTCTTTCTATTTGTTTATTGAGGCATTAATTTATTTCATCATCCTTTCCAAATCTAATATACTCTAAATTTACCAAAAATGGACATCCAGAGTAGTTAGTAATGAAAACTCTGTGGATACATTTATTTAGATCATTTTTTGACATGGACTAAAACTCTTGAGTCTCAGGAGAAAGTGCCTTATTAGATAACTCCTTGTGTAAGGAAAGATGGAAGCCAGATAGTCTCCTTCCAAGACCAAGTTGACAGCCTGTGGTCATCCTAAGGTTAGCAGCCCTCAGTTTTTGCTGCTATTTCTCTGTCCTTGGTGCTGAGCTAACTGGTTTCCATGGAGTCTATGAGAAAATGAAATGCTCCCTGCCATCCTGTGATGAAAGGCAGAACTGGCATTGTGATTCTCTTGATGCTGATCGAGGAATGAACGTGCCTGGCTCAGAAGCCAAGGGGCCAGTTCCCTTTAAAACAATCAGACACATCAATAACTCTTCTTTTCATGCAATATGAGACAAAGGCTCTTTATTTCTAAACATGTTATTTTCCCTCATGGGCAGGACAGTGGCAACCCAGAGGCTGGGTTCTCATCTAGTTGTGAAGCCAATTTATTTCCATATTAGCCCTTACTGAAATATATTGCTATGACAACCAAATCATCCAGTGCTGCTGACTATGAGCCAGTACCCCCTTCCTCCTCCTTCTCCACCCCACCCCAGCACTGCTATACTTCTAGCATTTCAGTGTAACAAAGATTGGAATCTTTTGTATGGATGGAGAGAGATTCTTTGCTTGAAGTGATTAATAATGCTTTGTTCATTAAAACCTATCATTTTCTTCATGTCCCTTTTCAATAGAAAATGATTGATAAACGCATATTCTTTTATCCAGGAAGTTAAACAATTTTTGTGTATCTGTGTGTGTGTGTGTGTGTGTGTGTGTGTGTGTTTTATGCATTCACACAAAGGCATAAGTACAAGAACTGAAGAGTGTATGGGGAAGGGGGAACATAATGATATCCTTTAGAATTTATATTGGTTTGCAGGGAGACAAATATAAAATCCAATTTCTTAATTTCTGAGGAGAGAGGAAAAGAATTTTAGGTCTAGAGGTAGAAGAAACTTTAGAGGTCTTCTAGTTCAGCTCCCTCATTTATATAGTAGCAAACTGAAGTCGAAATACTTTGAGGGACTTGGAGAGGTCACAGATCTACTGACTACCCAAAGCCTAGTTGGAATTCCTGGCATAAAACCAATTATTCTAGCATTCTATGATTCTTCTGCCTCTGAAAGAAATGACATGCAATTTCAACTCAGAGCATCTCTGACTCATTCCAGACCTTGGAGTCATGTATTAGAGAGCAAAAGCAGCATACTAGATAGACTGCTTAACCTGGATTCAATAAATATGGCTTCTCATAATAATCTGGTATAAAATATATGACCACAGCTCTAAAAACAATCACTCCATCATTGACCAATCATTAAGCAACTATTCTATGTACCAGTCAAGTACTGAGAATACAAAGGCAGGAGTGAATTAGTCCCTGACTTCAAGATGTAAGCCACATTCATAATAAAAGTATAAATATTGGGGCAGCTGGGTGGTACAGTAGGTAAAACACAAGCCTTGGAGTCAGGAAGACCTGAGTCCAAATCTGACCTCATTCACTTGACAATAGTGCTAATTACTTAAGGCTAATTCCTTAACCCCAAATGCCTCCCATTTAAGACCATCTCCAATCAATCTGATTCACATCTGGTCCCTGAACTCAGATAACTGGAGGAGAAAGTGAGTTTGATGACTATGCATGCAGTCATCTCATTCAAAGGTCAATTTCCCAATAGAAAACAACTTAGAAGATCCACAGGAAAAGTCTGTTTCACTGGGACCAGGGATTAGAAAGAGCCCTAGTACCACAGACAACAGAAGAAACCAGCTCCAGTCTCCCAGGAACAGCCCAGGGAGGCTCCTGGGTCCCTGAGGGTATCTGAGTCCATGACAGAGGTGGCAATATCCAGACCTCTTGGCCCAAGGATCACAAGGCTTGAAGGAGTGGTGAGAGCATTTTGCAGCATCAGAATGAGCCTGGAGCCCGAGATAGAACTGGCCTAGGACGAACCCTATAGCAGAAATCTGTGGAAATCCCCAGAAGTTGTAGAACACTCAGTTTACAGCTGGTAAGGAGGTCAGGGAAGACTGCAGAGGTCTCTCTGCTCTACCTGGGGCAGGATTCTGCTGTATGCTCACACTTAGATCCAGGTTGTAATGTGGGGCCCCATATAACCATAGAGGAACAGGAACCCTCCTCATAGCTCCAGCTGGTGATCATCCACAGAGAAGAGCACAGGCAGAAGAGCAGTCAGAGCCTTTCATAAGACCTTGGAAGAGTTAAGGTCCTGTTTGGGTTGTCCCTACCTCCCTCCCCCCCCCCCCCAAGCCTTGAAAGTGCAATAAATCAGTCATAGGATGAGGAAATGAACAAACAACAGCAAAAGAAGAACCTTACCATAGAAAATTACTTTGGTCCCATGGAGGATCAAAACACTCACTCAGAAGATGGCAAAATCAAAACTGCTGTATTCAAAGCCTCCAAAAGAACTAGAAAATGGGCTTAGGCTATGGACAAGCTGAGAAAAGACTTTGAAAAATGAGTAAGGGAAGTAGAGGAAAAATTGAGAAGAGAAATGAGAATCAATAACTTAGTGAAAGAAAATGCAAAAAATACTGAAGAAAATAGCATGTTAAAAAACAGCTTAGGTCAAATGGAAACAACATCCCAAAAGGCAAATGAGAATAATGCCTTAAAAAGCACAATTTGCCAGCTGGAAAAGGAGATAAAAAAGGTCTCAGAAGAAAATAAATCCTTCAAATGTAGAATGGAACTAAATGAAGCTGATGACTTTTTGAGGAATCAAGAAATAATAAAACAATACTTAAAGAATTAAAAATTAGAAGAAAATATGAAATATCTGATTGGAAATAAACTGACCTAGGAAAGAGATCCAGAAGAGATAATTAAAAATGTTTTGGCTCCCTGAAAGTCATGACCAGGAAAAGAGCCTAGTCTTCATTTTTTCAAGAAATAATGCAGAAGGGGAGGCGGAGCCAAGATGGCGACAAGAAGGGATCAAGTTTTAGGAGCTCTCTGATAAAATTCATCAGCTAAGGACTCTAACTAAGCTTTTGAGAGACAGAACCTTGAGTTCTCCTACACAAGGTGACCTGGAAAAGAGCAGAAAGGCTCTGCTCCCTGGGGTCGGAGGGGCAGCCTGCCAGAGTTGTGGCCCAGAAGAGCGAAAGAACTTCAACCTCCCAGAGGCAGCTCCAGGGTGCTGGGAGTCTCAGCTCACAGAAGCGGGGGAGTCTCCTGAGCTGCACCCCGAGGAGCACCGGGCACAAAGTGGGCGAACAGCTGGGGACCTCTGCCAGAGCAAGCACCTGGAGCCCAGCCCTCAGGGCACACAGCAAGCAGCATGGTATTTCCCCAGCCCTGATCCAGGAAACAGAAGCAGGTGGAGCCAGTAAGCAGGGGCCCCCAGGGTATGAGCCCATTGAGCTGAGGGAGGGGAGGGGAGAGAGATTGCAGAGCTCTGTCCTCTGCCTATGGAACAGGACTCTTGGGCTCTGACCACATTCAGATCCTGATCCCACTCTAGGCCCCCCCATAGAACAGCAGGGCCCCCCCCACCTCAGCCCCATGGCAGAGGGGGGCAGTTATGGTCATTCACAGACCAGGAGGGAGGACAGAGCCTCACACACTGAGACACTTGTGGGAGTGTCCCAAAAGCTCAGGAAGCACCCCCAAACCAGGCCCAGGCTGGGAAAATGAGCAAGCAAAGAAACAAAAGGAAGACTATTGAGAAATATTTTGCTCATGAGCACAAGAAGGATCAAAATACTCAGTCTGAAGATGAGGAAGCACAAGCTCCTGCATCTAAAGACTCCAAGAAAAACAGAAATTGGGCTCAGGCTATGACAGAGCTCAAAAAAGACTTTGAAAATCAAATGAAGGAGTTGGAAGAAAAACTGGGAAAAGAAAGGGGAGAGATGCAGGAAAAACATGAAAATGAAGTCAGTAGCTTAGACAAGGAAATCCAAAAAAATGCTGAAGAAAATAGCATGCTAAAAACCAACTTAGGTCAAATGGATAAAACAGTTCAAAAAGTTATTGAGGAGAAGAATGCTTTAAAGAGCAAAATTGGCCAGATGGAAAAAGAGATAAAGCTCTCTGAGGAGAACAAATCCTTCAGACAAAGAATAGAATTCAGGGAGATTGATGAATTTAACAGAAATCAGGAATCAATACTTCAAAAGAAAAAAAATGAAAAATTAGAAGAAAATGTGAAATATCTCATTGAAAAAACAACTGATATGGAAAACAGACTTAGGAAAGATAATTTAAAAATTATTGGAATACCTGAAAGTCATGATCAGGAAAAGAGCCTTGACAGCATTTTCAAAGAATTACTACAGGAAAATTGCCCTGATATTCTAGAAGCAGAGGGCAAAATAGAAATGGAGAGAATCCATCGATCCCCCAAAGAAAGAGATCCCAAAAAACCAACCCCTAGGAATATTATAGCCAAGTTCCAGAACTCTCAAGTCAAAGAGAAAATATTACAAGCAGTCAGAAGGACACAGTTCAAATATTGTGGAGCTTCTGTCAGGATCACACAGGACTTAGCAGCACCTACATTGGAAGTTCATAGGGCTTGCAATACAATATACCAGAAGGCAAAAGAGCTTAGAATGCAGCCAAGAATGAACTACCCAGCAAGGCTGAATGTCCTCTTCCAGGAAAAAGATGGAGTTTCAATGAACCAGGGGAATTTCAAAGGTTCCTTTTGGAATGGCCAGAGCTGAACAGAAGGTTTGATATTCAGATGCAGGACTCAGGTGAAGCATGGAGATTGGAGGAGAGGGGGGAAATATGAGGGACATAATGAGGATGAACTGCATGTATTCCTGCATAGAAAAATGACACTGATAATACTCATACGAACCTTCTCAATTAATAGAGCAGGTAGAGAGAGCTTTTATAGTTGAAGCACAGGAGAAAGCTGAATTCGAAGATAAAATATGGTGTAAAAATTGAGTCAATAGAAAAAAAGGGAAATGGAATGGGAGAAAGAAAAAGGAGAGGGGTAATGATCCAAGATATTTCACATAAGATTTTTTTTTATTACAATGAGCTATTGCAATGATATGCAAGTGGGGAGGCAAGGGGGTATGAGGGAAACTTTGTTCTCATGAGAGATGGCTATGAGAGGAAACAGCATATATACTCAATGGGGTATAGACATCTGGAGTAAGAAGGAGGGGGGGAGCAGGGGGAAGGGATGGGGATGTGAATAAAGGAGGAGAGGATGGACCATGGCGGGAGAGTGGCCAGATATAACATATTTTCTTTCTTACTTCTTGCAAGGGGCTGGAATTGGAAGGCCTGCCCACGACCACAGGGCCAGGTGGATTCTGGGTCTAAGGGGTGGTATGGGGGCTCAGGGCTTCTTGGCCCCAGGACCAGGGATCTGTCTGCTGCGCCACTCAGCGACCCTATAGCAGAGTCAGAGTGAAAGGAGAGAGAAAATATAGTACATGGTAGTAGAGAAATAAGAAAGGTGGGAGTTGTGATCAGCAATGGCAAAGGTGGAAAAATATAGAAGTAACTTTTGTGATGGACTTATCATAAAGAATGAAACCCACCCATGACAGAGTTGTTGGTGTTGGAACAAAGACCCAAGCACATTTTTTGTTATTACTATTTAGAGGAGGGTGCAGTGCAAGTGGGGCTGGCTGGCCTGCCTGGGGCCACATAGCAGGGTGATCTTTGGGTGTCTGTGGCCAGATTTGTACCCAGGTGCTCCAGGCTCAAGGGCCAATGCTCTGTTTGCCACCCAGCCACCCCTACTATTATTACTATTTTATTTTATTTTGGGTCTTTTTTTTTTCTTTTTTTTGTTTTTTTGCAGGGCAGTGGGGATCGGGTGGCTTGCATGTCACATGGCTGGGTGATTGTTGGGTTTATGAGGCTGGATATGGACTCGGGTGCTCGTGGCTCCAGGGCTGGTGCTTCGTCCATTGCGCCACCTGGACATACCCACAATTATTACTATTATTTTTTTCATTTTATTTTTTTCTCTCCCCTTTACTTTTTTAGCCCAAGCTAGTCTATCTATATTCATGGGGGAGGAGGGGTATTTTGTTTACTTGTAAACAAGAATATTTTATTAATGTAAAAAAAAACATTTGTACAAAATGAGAATAAAAAATAAATTTAAAAAAACTTAAAAAAAATAAAGAAATAATGGAGCAAACCTACCCTGAGTTCCTAGAAGCGTGGGGGGTAAAATAGAAACTGAAGGAATCTATCAATCACCCACTGAAAGAGATCTCAAATGGAAACTCTCAGGAATATTATAGACAAACTCCAAAACTCCCAAGTCAAAGAGAAAATACTACAAGCTTCCAGACACAAACAATTCAACTACTGTGGCTCTATAGTCAGGATTACACAGGATCTGGCAGCGTCTACATTAACGACTCATAGGACTTGAAATATATTCCAGAACACAAAGGAGTTTGGATTACAACCAATTACCCAACAAAACTTAACATCCTTTCTTCAGGAGAAAGATGGACTTTCAATGAAACTTTCCAAATTTCCTGTTTAAATGACCAGAGCTGAACTGAAAGTTTGATCTCCAGGTAGAGGGCTCAGGTAAAGCATACACAGAGAGGATTGATGAGAAGGATGAATTATGAGGAATTTAATGATGTTGAATTGTGTATATTCCTGCTTGGGAAGAAGAAACTGATAACTCATATGAATGTTCTCATTTATAAGAGCAGTTAGAAGGAGCACATATAGAAAAGACACAGGACAGAGTTGAATAAAATGGTATAATATAGTACAAAGATGGAGTCAATGGGTGATAGGAAAGTACTGGGAGGAAGGGAAAGAAAGAGGGTCTAATATATTTCACATAAAGAATCAAGAAAAAACACTTTTGCAATGGCATGGAATAGGGGAAGGTGAAGGGGAATGAGTGAGACTGCATTCTCATCAGAAATGCTCACAGAGGAAATAACATATACACTTAATAAGGTATTGAAATCTATCTTACCCTAGAAAAAAATGAGAGGACAGGGAGGGAGATAGGGGAAGGGAAGGGGGGTTAAGTGATAAAAGAGAAGGAAGTTTGGGAGAGGGTAGACAGATATAACACACTTTATGTGGAGGGACAGGGGAAAAGGAGAGTAAGAATAGAATAAATGGGAGTGGGGAGGAATAGAGTTGAGGGAAATATAACTACTAACAGTGACTATGGGAAAAAACTATTGAAAGCAACCTCTTTTGGTGGACTTATGATTAAGAGGACAACTCATCCCATGGAATGAGAATCTGAACACAGACCAAAGTACATAGCTGCTTTTTTCTCTCTCACCATTCTTGAGGTTTCTCATCTCTCGGAGGGGCAAGGGGTTTATGTTTACTCTCACAACAAAATTATTGTAAATTATAAAATAAATAAACCATAAAACTAATAATACAAAAAGAATAAAGGGAAGAGGGGTAGCAGATGGATCAACTAGATACAGGAGTGGATAGAATGATCCTGGAGTCAGGAGGACCCGAGTTCAAATTTGGCCTCAGACACTTAATATTTGCTTAGCTGTGTGACCTTGGGCAAGTCACTTAACCCCATTGCCTTGCAACACCCCCCCCATGAATAAAGGGTAGACATCATCATCCTCAACATACATATATACATAGACAATATAAGCATACACATAGGTTCATGCCTATAGACAGATGCATGCACACACTGTGTGTGTGTTAAATATGTATATACACATTTTTAAACATATACAAATATACATACATTTTTTGTCTTTTGGGAGAAGAGGGAGCGGGGCCAGCAGTATCTTCCTGTGTGAGAAAGCTCCAAGGGTAGAAGAATCTTTCCAAGTGAAATGTAGCTGAGGTGTGCTGGTGATATTTGAGGACTTAGGAAAAGAGATGGAAAAGGAACTCAAAGCAAAGATACTAATTTTGACAACTTTTAATATACAAATATTTATTAAGTTCCTGCTGTATTCTGGAAAAATTTGCATTTTTTTCTTAATGAGGTGATCCTCTGTCAAAGGAAATTTTGGAAATTGTTCAGAGTACTGCACGTGTATTCTATAAAAAACTCATAGGAGCACTTGAACAAGAGTTGCCAAGGGTTTCGACACAGAGATGAGAGATGACCTGCATCGAGAGAGGGCACTCCAAAATCAAGAAGAGTGTTGATTCAGTGGAATAGTTTTCTATTTTAAGAGTGTTAGGAACTAGGAACAAAACACTGATAAATAACATCCTTTTCTCTCTTAACAATCTTCGCATCTAATGGGACCAAGAAAAATCTGCAACCTATAGCTATGTGTGAGTGATGCAAGAATTAAAAACACCAAAGAGATGGTCAGATGAATGACAGGAAAATGTGATAGCAGATGGCTGATTTTTAGTTGGATGACTCAAGCTAGCTATCAATCAAGAAATGACAACTAGACTGAGCTTGGAAGGGAGAGGAGTATTTCAACAGGTAGAAACTAGATAGTTCATTCCTGACATGCAAAAAATGCTTGCCATAAGGATAATACCAATGCAATAAGGTGTATCAAATTATTGAAGTTTATCACATATTATCCTAATGATTATATATACATGAGAACATAATCTATTCATCTTTGTAAACTGTATGATTAAATATACTTATAATTGTCAAATTTTGTATGTGTGCATACATGAATAACTAATTGAATGAATGAATGAATGAATGAATGAATGAATGAATGAGATTAGACAGCAGATGCTTGAACACTGAGGAAAATGCTCTTTTCAGAAGTGGAATGCTTTCTTACTATCCCTAATAAGCTTTTCTATGAATAGAATTACAGAGGCTATGTCATGGAACGTTCCCTTGATTGAGAGAAAGGAAATTTCAATTCTAGCCAGAACTCATTCTTTCATCTCAATGATGGATATGACAGGAATATCTCTAGATACCCTACTCTAAAATTCCTTGAATCCTAAATGATTGGTCTGATCCAAATTCCTCATTATAACTCTTCATGAACTTCCTTTTGAATATTCAGTTTTGCTTGCATGGAAGCTCTTCAGTTTCACAGTGAATAATTGAGAGAAAGGTCAATTCATGGTTATAAATTCGATGAAATGGCCCAAAGATTTTGATACACACATTTGTGCCCTTAAAATGATTTTAGGAATTTGATATTTGATGGAAAAATGGCTCTAAAGTCCACAGAAATATATTTAGAATACTGAGAATATATATTGGGTTTTAAAATCTATTGACATGTTTTAAAAGCATAGTTCATTGATATTGATTCCTGTGCTATTTGCCAACAAATAGAGGAAATGCATGTAGTTTTCAGCAATATGTTAGAATTATTTTCAATGATATGAAGAAAAAAGTCCACATACCTTTCTTCTAAGATTTCTATAAATCAGTAAACACCAGAAGAACCCAAACATGAAACTACTAGAGTACATCTTAACCTTCAACATATTTTGGAGATGAATGAATTCTACTCAGTTGCTATTCTGCTAACTTAAAATTTTAAGAATCCATGTTTCTGTGTGTCTGTGCTTTTGTCTTTTGATTTTTGCCATCCACTTCATTATTATCCAGTAATTTGTCATATCCTTCTAGGCCAAAACTGCTACACTTTTTATTTTGAATCCCCACAACTTAACACAAGGCCTGTCAAGAGTACTTAGAAACAGTGGCAGCTAGGTGGTGAAGTGGATAAAGCACCGGCCTTGGAGTCAGGAGTACCTGTGTTCAAATTCAGCCTCAGACACTTAATAATGACCTAGCTCTGTGGCCTTGGGCAAGTCACTTAACCCCGTTTGCCTTGCAAAAACCTAAAATAAATGAGTACTTAGAAACATTTGCTGATTAATTGCTAATTTAGCCTTATCATTTTATAAGATATTGTGGTTATCCATCTATCTATCACCTATATATCTACCATGTGCATATGCATATATCCCTATTACATGCTCAGAGTGAGCACTAGCAGATGGATGAATGACCAATACTCTTTCCAAGGAGTATGCACCTATGAGAGAAAATAAAGATTTCTTAATATTGGGAAATTTATCAGGAAGCATAACATTCCCACAGAATTTTTCTTTGTATAGAGGACTGCCAAAAAAGAAGTCATGGATTACTCAAAGGATCTATATCTATCATCTATGTATCTATGTATCTATGTATCTTTCTATCTATAATATTCAGGTCATTATATCAATCATTTACATATTTGTAATAATAACTCATATTTTTATACTTAAATTCAGCCATGGGAAAATGTTTATAACATGCCAAAGGTAACAAGGTTTTAAAAATAGAAAAGAAAAAACCTTCAGCATTTATTAAGTACCTACTATGGGATGAGCTCTATGCTAACAATTTGAGATACACAGACTAAAGTAATATAACCCCATGCCCTAAAATGTTTTCAATCATTGGGGAGAGGAGTTTTAAAACCTGTACTTATGACTTAGGCAGATACCCTTACTAATTTAGGTCTGAATCTTCTGGCAAGGGGAGTCCTAAAGGGAAATATATACAACATTAAAGAATGAAAGAATTTGACTTTCCTATCTTTGTGGTTGACTCTCTATACTATACTATGCTATTTCTTGTGTGAATATATGATGTGTATATATAATATAACATATATATATATATATATATACAATATATATAAATTCCAAATATTTATAAAATAAATAAACATTAGAGGTGTTTTTTTATCTTTATTCTATCAGTCCTCTACTGAAGGACAAGAGATATTTTTAAGGTTTTTGCAAGGCAAACGGGGTTAAGTGGCTTGCCCAAGGCCACACAGGTAGGTAATTATTAAGTGTCTGAGGTTGGATTTGAACTCAGGTCCTCCTGGCTCCAGGACTGGTACTCTATGCACTGTATCACCTAGCCACCCCAAGAGATATTCTTAACCAAGAGTCCTTTGAAGTCAGCATTGTTTCTTTCTTTTGATGCCTTTCATTGTGAATTCCTTTACATTATTGTTACCCCTGAATAAATCAGTTTATTGGTTCTTTTTTATTTTCATCAGCTTAAAGTATACATATCACATAGATAGGTAGTTGAAGAATTAGCCATCAGTGTGTTAGCTGACCTTGAGACCATGTTCATCCTAGAGAAGGAACTTTATAACATGACTGAAAATATGATAATGAAAATTGTAGGAGCAAGGATATATCCTTGTTTTACTCCATTGATGACTGGGAAATCTCAAGAGCATCATTGGCTATCCAGAATCTGTGCATGCATACTATCTTGAGATTGATGTACAATATCAAATAATTTATACAGGCAACCAAATTTTAACATAATTTTTCCATAAATTCTTATTACTGTTGGTATCAAAGGCTTTGGTCAGATATAAACAGTTGTATATAGACCTCTGTATGAAGAAGCTATCCCCCAAGAATTAATGGATGTTTCCATTGTCCATCGCTATAAAAGTAAAGGGAATAGATTGTCCTATGACAATCACAAGGGTATTTCTCTTTTAGTCTTTGCTGGTAAGACTTGTGACAGGATCCTTCTCAATAAGCTGATCCTTCATTTGGAAAATGATGTATCCTTACTCCCATACTTTTTAGCATGATGTTTTCAGCCATGTCATCAAATGACTTCAGTGAGGATGAATATGGCCTCAAGGTCAACAGTCAACTACCACATTGATGTCAAATCCCTTAATTTGAAAAAGGTTGCAAGCCAAGGCCAAAGTGGATGCATGATCTTCTGTTTGTAGGTGATGGTGCCCTCAAAATAGCCTCTGAAGCAGAGATGCAATAAAGTATGGATTGATTCTCTACTGCCAGTGCTCATTTTGCCAGTGCTCAATCCACACTGAGAAAACCCAGGTGTTCCATCAGCCTGCAGCACACCATGCATACATGGAACCACCAATTACAGCAAATGGAGAGGCTTTGAGGACTGTGGACAAGTTCATTTCCCTTGGTAGCATCCTTTCCAATGAGGTCCACATTGACAATGAGGTTGATACTCTCATTGCCAGAGCTAGTACAGTATTTGGGAGGCTCTAAAACAAAGTGTGGGAGAGAAGAGGTATTAGACTGACCTCCAAACTGAAAGTCTACAGAGCCATTGTGCTGACCTCATTGCTATATGCCTGTGAAAACTGGACAGTCTACCAGCCCCATGTCAGAAAACTGAATCGTTTCCATTTAAACTGTCTTGGGAAGATTCTGAAGATCACCTGGCAGAAGATCCCAGATACTGAGGTCCTTTCTCGAGCTAAACTGCCCAGCATTCCAGTGTTACTATAGAGAGTGCAACTATGATGGACTGGACACGTTGTTAGAATGACAGACATACACTTGCCAAAAATAAGTATTTTATGGAGAACCCACAAGGGGTCAGAGGAAGTGATACCCAGACCCTCTGAAGGTCTCATTGAAGAACTTTAGAATTGATTGTACATCATGAGGCACATTGGCGCAGGACTACCCAGCCCGGCATGCCCTCATCAGTGAGCGGGCTGGGCTCTTTGACAAGTACAGAATTGAAGCAGCTCAAAGGAAACGTGACTTCTGTAAGTTTAGAGTATTCACTCCAAAAGTTCACATGGATTATTTATGCCCAACCTGGGGTAGTGCATTCCAAACCCGTATTGGTCAATCAATGACAGTCATATACACTGTCATTTGTCTCAAATATAGTGATGTCATTTTGATCTTCTTTGATAATGAAGGACAAGAACCAACCATTCAACCACAACAATGATTACAATTATGGTTCACATTTATATAGTATTTCAGAGTTTGAATATTTCTTTCTCTAGTATCTCTCATTTGAATCTTTTAATGGTTATGCGAGTTTGATACTTTTTTATTATCATTTTACATATGAGGAAACAGAGTTTCAGAGAGATGATATTAGCTTCAGTATAGAGTTATAAGTGATATTGCATGTCACAAGTCCAAATTCTTAATTTTTATGTAACAAAACTGAGGCTCAGTGAAGCTTAGTAAACTTGACCTTGTTCACAAAGCTAGTATATGTTTGAAGAAGAATTTCAACATTGCTCTTCCTTGGGAAAGAAGAAACTTAAGGAATTTAAATTCTCTTTTTGCTTATATTTAAAATTTTAATATAGTTGTTCTGGTATAGACCAAAACTTATTTTTATCATTTTTGTTCAACAACACTGACCTTGCCTCCCTTTTTTTCCTTTCTTGAAAATTGTCAGATACTACAGAAGATATCCATTTGCCTTTATGACTCCCTTTCAGCCTGAAGCACTCTGCACATTTTTCTCCTTGAATGTCTTGTCACGTCCCTTTTCTCTTCCTACTGATGACTTACTAAAAGCACACTTTCCATCACTTGCCCTTCTTTTTTCCTTTCTGAATTTTACTTTTTAAAATGAATTCTTATTTTTCATTTCCTGAAATTCTAGTTACTTATTTACAACCAAAAAGAAGATAAAATTCTCACCTCTATCACCTCCATCAAATATTACTTTGATCCTCTTAGAAATGGACATTTATTCAATAATTGTATGCTGAACAACTGTCACCAACAAGGCACTGTCTTAGAATCTATTTTTTGTGGAACATCTCTGAAAAGCAGGATGATAGACAGTCATTAGATTATAAATGTATAGTTGGAAGGGACTTCAAAGGCCCTAAAATGCAATGCTCTCAGTCACAAATATGAGGAAACTGAGGCTCCATGAAGTTGAAAGACTTCTTAGCTATTCAACATACGTTTAAATGTTTCTATATTCTCAGACTTTGGGAGCTCATCAATTATTACAAGTTGCACTGTCCATCTCTGTCTCTGTCACTGTTTCTCTGTCTCTGTCTCTCTCTGCATGGACACACATATACACACATAGTTGTAGCATTAAGCACTCTCCCTTTCATCACTTGCCTTTTGTGTATCTCAAACTGTATATGTCATAGACAGTACAAAGTTCTAATAACCAAAGGAGAATCCATTATTTTCTTTCCAAACCCTTTATTTTTCAATTTTTCATATAAATATCAATGAGAGTTCCATCCTTGAAGTCAACTGGGCTCCCAAACCAGTATTCCCTCACCTCCTCTCTCACAGCTATTATACCTACTTATATCTTTGCCAAGCTTTGTTGTTTCCATCCAGGTATCCAGCATCAAAAATGATAAGAGATTATTTGTAGTTTTGCACACAATAGTTTCAATCAAATGATGAAGTCAGAAACAAGATTTAAAAGAATGAAGGAGTGAGTGAAAGGAAAAGGAAGAAGATGCAATAAATAGCGATAGACTTTTCAAAGAGTTTGTTTGAGAAAGGGAGAATAGATCTAAAATGACAACCTAAGGGAATGAAGTACAGCCTAGTGAAAGATTTTTCCAAAAAGAGTTTTCGACATTTTTGAAGGAAGAATGAAATGAAAGAACAAGGAGTTATAGATTGTAAATTAGAGAGCGGGTAGTTATTTGGAATGTAATCCACTGAAGACGTGAGAGAATAAGATGAAATTGAAAAGTCAAGGCCTTGGACTTGGCAAAGGAAGGAGCACTTTTTTCCCAGAGTCTTAATGGCAATACAGGAGAAAGAAGGAGTAGATACCAATATACCGCGAGATTGGGAAAACAACAGGTGAGCAGTGGGAAACGATGAAGGTGAGAAAGATGACTTAGCTAAACAAGTTCCAAAAGAAGAAGATGAATGAAATACTTTATCTTCGGAATCTGAATGGCTAAAAAAGAAAATGGGCTGATCACATGGCAAGAGCAAGGCATTATTAGTGTAAAGACATTGTCCTGAGATATCAGGAGAAAGGAATGTCTCTGCCAGATGAGGGGGTTATTGTACATTGATCTGCATTGCTAGATCTTCAGTCAGAAATTCTTAAGTCTAAATCTGTCCTAATATTTTGAAGTTAAGAGTAGAACCTCCCATGAAATGAGAAAATATTTATAAATATTTTTATATTTATTAAGATATTATGTATGGAGGAGAGAATAGACAATTATGCCAGCAGACGCTATGCCAAGATCTGAAGAAATGATGTTTCATTTCAATCTCACAACCATGAAAATTAGGAGTTTTCATTCTCTTCATTTGAGGAAACTGAGACAGACACAATTAGAGAGACTTGCTGAAGATCACACAATTAATAAGTACCAAGGGTAGAATTTGAACTCAGGTCTTTCTGACTCCAGGCCTATTCACTGTGGTACCCCTTCATGCCTCTAGTAACTGGATATTTGATATTATTACCAATTGACAACACAGATGATAATTTCACAGCACAGATAGCCATGGTTGGTATCATCTTCAAATACAATGAGCATATTTTCTATATTTGTATTAAAATAACTGAGAAATATTTTTTTTAAAAAAATAAGGAGCAATTGAAGAGCACTAAACTTTTCTATGGGAAATTCCCTGGCAAAAAAAGAGTTGAAATATTAGTGACTTAGGAAAAAAATCTGTTCATTCTGCCAGTTTTGATTCATTGTTCTGCTTTTACTTATCCACAGACTCTCCAACTCTTTCACAAGACCATGAGATTCCTAAGACCAATATTTCAAGAGTCTTTCTAAAATCTAGCTAGCCCATATCCAAAGCAATGTTCATCTACTATTTTAAACATGTCAAAAAATAGTTTAGCCTGGTATGACCTGATCTTTGATTTATTTTTATCCATTATTCATGAACTATATATTCAATTCCCCATTCTAGAGTTTTGTCAGAAATCATTTAAGCTCACTGATTAGTAGTTCACGTGCAATGCTTGCTTACTTCCTGTCTCTTTCTTTTCTTACTCCTCCTTCATTTCCTCCTTTATTTTTTTCTTTCCATTACACTCCATTCCTCCTATTCTTTTTTCTGCCTTCTTTATTTTTACATTGTCTTCCTTCCTTCCTTCCTTCCTTCCTTCCTTCCTTCCTTCCTTCCTTCCTTCCTTCCTTCCTTCCTTCCTTCCTTCCTTCCTTTCTTTCTTTCTTTCTTCCTTTCTTTCTTTCTTTCTTTCTTTCTTTCTTTCTTTCTTTCTTTTTTTCTTTTTCTTTCTTTTCAATTTCAGTCAGCAACAACTTTCTTCACTGAAATTGAGGTATTAAGTAAATGGTGCAGGTCCAGAGAACAAACTCTGAAGTAAGAAATGCCCATTTGTCATTCAGCTTCAGATAGCTATGAGATATATGAACTGAGCAAGCAATTCCACATCCCTCAGCATTTCTTTATATACACACACATACACATATACATACATGTATATGTAGATATATCTATATATCTTTGAGTATATATAAATATATGTGTATATCTATCTATATCTATCTATCTGTCTCTCTATCCATGTAGATATGGGCACAAATGGTCCATGTGCACCCCTGGGGTGGGCACTCTAAACTTACGAATGTCACATTTCCTTTGAGCTTATTCCATTTTGCTTTTCTCATAGAGTGCAGGCCCTCACTGATGAGGGCACGCCATGCTGGGAAGTGCTGTGCCAGCATCTCCCATGCTGTAAAAATCAGTTCCATAGTTCTTCAGTGAGACCTTCAGGGGGTCCTGGTATCACTTCTTCTGCCCCCTTGCAAGTGCTTGCCCTGGGGGAGTTCTCTATAAAATAATAGTTTTTGGCAAGCAGTCTGCATCTGGTATTCTAACAACATAGTCAACTCATCACAGTTGCCCTCTCCGTAGCAATGGTGGAATGATAGGTAGTTTAGCTTGAGACAAGACCTCAGGGTCTGGGATCTTCTCCTGCCAGGTGATCTTCAGAGTCTTCCTAAGACAATTGAAATGGAAGCAATTCCGTTTCTTGAGATAGCACTATAGACTGTCTAGGTTTCAGAGGCAGAGAGCAGTGAGGTCAGCAAAGAAAAGGGCTCATCTCCTACCATGAAGTCCAAAGGGACCCATCTGCTATACATGCACACACATATATTATATAATATATAATATTTTATATGTATGGCATATACACATATATGTGTGTACCTGTGTGTATCTCATAAACACATGTGTGTGCACCCATACATGTATGTGTGTGTGCATTTAAAATAGGTTAAAAACACTTTCCACTGAGGGCTATTTTCAGATAAAAATGACATAAAATTTGCAGAGCACTTTACAACCATCAAAGGGCTAAACCAATGCTATCTTAAAAATGACTGATCCATTGTTGCCAAATTTGTATTCCCCTTTCCAAAGATGACATTTCCATTAAAGAATGCTGCATATTATATTGTTTTCCCCTCTCTTTTTAAAGTTTTTATTCCCTTTTTCTAGTTAAATTTTCTATAGAAGAGCTATTAAATATGTGTCTCAAGGTCTCCATGTAACCCATAACAGTGATAGATAAAACTTGAAACATATTAAAACATAATATAAAATATTTGAAAAAATAAAATATGATAAATTATAGATAATATCAAGGTACACTTTAAAGGAAATACGTGGCCCACATTGAACATTATGTAGCTTATTGACCCCCAATTCTATTTGTTTTAAGCAAATCTCTATAGTATACTCTGTTAAAGAAATCTCCTGTGCCCCCCATACAAATTTTTTTAAAGTTTTTTTTGCAAGGCAATGGGGTTAAGTAGCTTGCCCAAGGCCACACAGCTAGGCAATCATGAATGTCTGAGGCTGGATTTGAACCCAGACAATCCTGACTCCAAGGCTCTATCCATTGTGCCACCTAGCTGTCCCCCCCCAATATAGATTTTAACCCAGAGCCTCTCATTCTCTTCCTTCTTCTGATTCTTGGATACATCACCTTCCTAAAGTTATGTACTTTAATGATGAATCTTGCCCAACAGTGTCTTACATTAACTAGGTCACTGAAATCAATTTATTCCTTCTGTTGAATTTCTATTTCCTATTATTTTATGATTTTTAACAAAATTTTATAAGAATGTTTGAGTTTAAAGATTTTATTGTTTACTCATCCCATGGGATGAATATCCCCATTCTATCTTCTTCTGAGTATTTTTCTAGGTATTCTTCTTTCTCTCAGGAGAAGTCAGCATATGCAAGAAAATGTTGCTATTCATGATATATAACTTTTTTCTTTTCTTTTCTTTCTTTTCTTTTTTTTTGGCAAGGCAATGGAGTTAAGTGACTTGCCCATGGCCACACAGCTAGGTAATTATTAAGTGTCTTAGGCTGCATTTGAACCCAGGTCCTCCTGACTTCAGGCTGGTGCTCTTTCCACTGTGCCACCTAGCCACTCCAACTTTTTTTCTTTTTTTTTTAATTTGTTTTAGAATTATTTTATTCATCTTGAGTTTTACGATTTTCCCCCTACTCTTACTTCCTTCTCCTCACCCCCCACAGAAGGTACTCTTTTAGTCTTTACATTGTTTCCATGGTCTACATTGATCTAAGTTGAATGTGATGAGAGAGAAATCATGTCCTCAAGGGAGAAAAAGAAAGTATAAGAGATAGCAAAATTAAATAATAAGATAATTTTTTTTTCTAAATTGAAGGTAGTAGTCTTTGGTCTTTGGTCAAACTCCATGATTCTTTCTCTGGATACAGATGACATTCTCCATTGCAGACAGCCCCAAATTGTCCCTGATTGTTGCACTGATGGAAGGAGCAAGTCCATCAAGCTTGATCTTCACCCCCTTGTTGCTGTTAGGGTGAACAATGTTTTTTTTTTTTTCTGGTTCTGTTCATCTTACTCATAATCAGTTCATGCAAATACTCATGATATCTAACTTGATGGATATATACAGATAGGTTTTTACATATCCTTTCTTTTAATCAGTGGCAAGTCTTTTGATTAGACTTGAGAAACACTAATATAGGCTTTGATATACTCTTCCAAAGCATCCAATTTTTGGTGAATCCACTGATAAAATTTCCATCTCACAAACTCCACAGTGGCTGTATCTAGAGAATGAACTTTTAAGGCAATAACATTTTATTAGGTTTGTGTAATTTGGCAGTGATTGCTTGAAGATATAATTTATTGGCATGATTACAAACTATAAGAATATAAAGTGGTAGTATAGGGCTCTGTTAAAATCATTTGCCTAGTTTAAAATTTACATGATTTTTCCTGAGAGTTTTCTGTTTATACACTTTTTATTCTGAGTATTTAATGGAAAGCAAGTCATCATTTTGAATTCTCATGTTTTAATGACTTACTTTTGATGTTTTTTTCAATTTATTAGTTGTTTGTGAAAGGTCAAGAAATTTTATTCAGAATTTGATTTGTTGGTTTCATTCAGTGACTGAACTGGCTTTTAAAGCATTTAACATAAGTGAAGATCTCATTATGAAAGAACATAAAACATATATTTGGTCAAGGAAGTGTTGGACTACATGTGAAATACTTTTAGATTGAGTTGAGTCCAGTCTATAACATTTTGACCAAAAACAATGTTAAGTGGAACGTTCAGGGTAAACCCAGTTTGGTAGTACAAAGGACAGCATGCTCTTAGAAGTCTTTCCTACACAACTTTAAATGAAGTCTCTGCATAGACTTAAAAACTACAAAAAAAGAACAAAACAAAACAAGTTTTCAATTCAGGATATCATGGAGGATCTTCAGTAAATTCCTGTCTCTTTGGGGGTTACAGAAGAAGTGTAAGATGGAAAGCAGGGAACACCAGTGGAAGTCTCTTGGTAAGAGAGCACCCCAGGTCTTCAATCAGCTAGACAGCCCAGATCCCAGATTGGTTAGAGAGCAGGCCAACAAAGAGAGTCCCAACTCCAGACAGAGTTCAAACCCTGCAATACTGAGCCAGCAGGCAGGACTGGGTTGGGAATAAACTATTGCATAGGCAAAGCCTGGGTATATTTGAGAAAACAAACTACTGCATAGCCAATACCTAGGCTGCATAGACAACTTTGCAAACAGTAAGTTAGGGAAGAAATTAGGATCCCCTCCAAAATACCATGTTTATACTTCCTGTACCCCAGGAGCAGAGTCCACTTATCAAAATAAGCAACAACAACAACAAAAATAATCCTAACTATAGAAAAGTACTATTCAGATAGGGATAATAAAAATGCCATCTCAGAAGTAGAAAGCAATGACAAAGTACTACATGGGGAGTCTCAAAATCTTATGAGTTGGCTTCAAATACAAAACACCATGGAAGATCTTAAAAGGGAGTTTAAAAGCCAAAGAAAAGAGGAAAAATAAAAATGAAAAATAGAAATGAGAGCCCTGCAGTAGAATTATGAAAAAATTCACTGAAGAAATCAAATCCTTTAAAAGTAAAAAATGGACCACCTGGAAAAATTATGGTCATTATAAAATAAAAATCAACAACTGGAAAAGAACTGAAAAACTTAAAGACAACTGAAAAACAAAACATCAAAAGGTAAAACTGACCAACTAAAAAAGTAATACAACTCATCAAAAAGTATAATTAACCACCTAGAAAAGGAAACAGAAAAGCTAACTGAAGAAAATAAAATCATAAAAATCAGAATTGAACAAATGTAAACTAATGACTATGAGAAACCAAGATTACATTAAACAAACTCAAAAGGCTGGAGAGAAGAAAATATAAAATAATTTTTAGAAAAATAGGCAATCTGGAAAATAGATTCAAAAGAGATCATTTACAAATTCTTGGCCTACCAGAAAACCTCAATCAAAAACAGATTCTGCAAAATATCTTTCAAGAAATTATCAGGGCAGTTGACTGGCACAGTGGTTAGAGTGCTGGCTATGCAATCAGGAGGATCTGAGTTCAAATGTGGGCTTAGAAACTTGATAATTACCAAGCTGTATGACCTTGGGCAAGTCACCTAGCCCCATTGCCTTAAATATTTTTAAATTAATAAAAAAAAGATAATTATAATGGAAAACTGCCATGATATCCTAGATCAAGAAGACAAATTAATCACTGAAAGATTCCACATAACATCTCTAGAAAGGGATCCTAAAATGAAGACTTCAAGGAATATCATAGCCAAATTCCAGAGTTCTCAATTTGAGGAAAAGTACCCACAAGAAGCAATTTAAGTTCCATGGAATTAGAATCAGAATTACAAAGGGCTTACCAGTTTCAACATTATGGGATTATAGGGTCTGTAATATGATATTCTGGAGATCAAAGGATCTTGAATTTCAACCAAGAATAGATTACCCCCCAAAAATTCAGCATATTGTATCTCATCAAAAGATGTTTTCTTAATTTTATTTTTGAAAGTTGATGGGGTTAAGAAGCTTGCCCAAGAATACACAACTAAATAACTATTAAGTGAATGAGTTCAAATTTGATCTGAGGTCTTTCTGTTTCCAGGGTCGCTGCTCTATCCACTGTGCCAGTAAGTTGCCCTCAAAAGATGTATTTTCAGAGAAATAGAGAACTTGAAAAATTGTCCTATAAAAAGAACATAAATGAAGAGGAAATTTTATCTCCATATATAAGACTCAAGAGATTCATAAAAAGGTATATAGAAAGGGGAAAATTGCTAGTCCAGAATGTTAAATTATATACATCCCTACAAGGCAAGATAATGCTTGGAATTCTTGAGCCATAAATTTCTCTTAGGATAGCTAAAATATGCTTAAAGAGAAGGTATGGGCATATAATGACCACAAAAGTATTTATTATTTAGCCAGTACCTCAACTAAGGAGGTTTGAAAATAGTTGAAGGGATTGTACTTAGTGGATATTTGTATAAATGAGATATCAAGTTATGTTGATGATGAAGGTGGTATTTCCTATAGAGACAGAGGAAGGGAGAATACTTAGAGGGTCCATACATAATTAAATAATGAGGTAATCTTACTTTAATATATACTTTAGCTAAGGAGGGTTGTAAACCAATAGGGACAGAGGATTAGAGTATACACAGACAGGTTGAAAAGAAAGAAATGATGAAGTGATCTTATTTCATACTTTAGTTAATGAAAATTATAGTGTGCCAAAAGAGAAATAAAACTGATACCTTTTGACCAGAAATACCAATACTAAGACTAGGATTTCAGCAATACCAATACAATATCTACAAAAAAATAATTAAAAATGGGAAAAGTCCCACATGTTCCAACATATTCATAGTAGCTCTTCTTCTAGTGGCAAAGAATTAGAAGTTGAGGGATATTCATCAATTGGGGAATAACTGAGCAAGTTATGGTTTGTGAATGTTATAGAATACTATTGTTCCATAAGAAAACATGACTCTAGAGAAGTGTGGAAAGAATTACAAGAACTGATGCTGAACAAACAGAGCCAAGAAAATATTGTCCACACAACAACATTATGAGTTGATCAGCTATGATGGATGCAGTTCCTCTCAGCAGTTCAGAGATCTAGGACAATCCTGAGAGACCCATCCACATCCAGATGGAGAAAAAAATGAGAACAGAATAAAAACTTAAAAATTAGCTATAGAATCTTAGTACAAAGAATGCTCACTTTTAAAAAAAAATTCTCTTATGTTTTCCCCTTCATATCCCATGGTTTTCTCATTTCCTTTACTCCTAATTATTCATAGAGAAAATGACTAATATGTAAATATGATTAACCCAAATGTATATGTATGATATTCACTAGACTCTTTGCTACTGAGAGGAGTGGAGTGGGAAGGGAGGGTGAAAGAAAATTGTGCATCTTATAAATATTCATGTGGATGAATGTTGAAAAGCTTTCATAGAATGAAATTGAAAAAAGCAAAATAAAATGGAAATAAAAATAAACAAAAATAAACAAAAAACAAGGTTATGGTGCTGTAGTTGGAATAATATAGGGATGGAGGGAGAAAGTATGCTCAATTTTATTTCAGGAGAGCTGTAGAGAGCTGTAGTGATAGGTTTGGAGTACCATAGAGACAGAGGGAGAGAATGTATTGACCACTTTGGTTGTGGAACATTTTAAAGTAAGGGTTGGAAAGCTGACAAAGGGAGAGAGTGTACATGATATTTTTATTTGGGGGGGGGGTTAAAGTATTAGTGTTAGCATGCTATATGAACAGAGGGAGAGAGTATACTTGATAATTTGTTTGGGGAGGGTTGTAGTGCTCTGGTTTGAATACATAGGGATGGAGGGAAAGAGTGTCCTAAGAAGGACTGGACAAGAAAAGATCATGAAGTAATTTTGCTTTGCTTGATGTTTTGACTTCAGTTGGAGGAAGTGTGCTGGTGGTGCGGGTTTAATAAGTGTTTCATGAAATGATTAACTTTGCATGAAATGTTGGCTTATGATGATTGTGTGTCCATGGAGGATTCTTGAAAAGAAAGTGTGGTAATCATTGACCATGATTTTTAAGTTACAAAATTTCCTTCCACCCTCCCTTCCCCACCTCCTTCCCCTCAACAGTGAACAGTCAGGTTAGCATTGTACTTACATTTCTTTTATAGACATGTTTACAGATTAGTCATTTTTGGTATGAGGAATTAGGATTAAGGAAAACAGATACATAAGATACAATTTTTATAAATTACTCATCAGGGTTGTTTTTTTCTTCCTCTGGATGGAGATACCATTGTCCATAGGTGGTCTGATATAGTTGTCCTGGATATCTGAACTGATGAGAGTTGCTGCTTCCATTAAGGCTGACCATCTCAAAATATAATTGTTGATATGTACAATGTTCTGTTGGTTCTGCTCCCTTTGCTCAGCATCAGATCCTCTAAGTCATTCCATGCTTCTCTAGAATCTGACAAATTATGGTTTCTTATGGAACAATAGTATTCCATAGTATTCATGTACCAAAACTTGTTTAGCCATTCCCCAGTTGATGGACATCTCCTAAATTTCCAGTTATTTGCCACTATAAAAAAGGACTGTTATGAATATTTTGGAACATGTGGGACTTTTCCCATCTTTTTATGATTTTTTTTCTGGATATAGACCTAGAATTGGAATTGCTGGGTCAAAGGGAATGAACATTTTATTGCTCTTTGTGTATAGTTCTATATTGCTGTCCAGAGATGTTGGATCTATTCACAACTCCACCAGAAATTCATCAATGCCCCAATCCTCCCATAACCTCTTCAGCATTAAGCATTTTCCCTTTTTCTTATCTTGAAAAATATGATAGGTGTGAGATGATACCTTATTGTTGTTTTAATTGCATTTCCCTAATCAACAGTGATTCAGAGGGGCAGCTAGATAGTGCAGTGAATAGAGACCTGATCCTGGCATCAGGAGACCTGAGTTCAAATGCGGTATCATAATTGCATACCTGTGTGACATTGGGCAAGTCATTTAAACTCTTTGCCTTAGTAAAAAGTGATTTGGAGCATTTTTCATATGATTATATATAGCTTTAATTTCTTCATTTAAAACTATCTATTCATATCTATTGATCATTTATCAATTGGGGAATGACTTATAACCTTATAAATTTGATGCAATTCTCTATACTTTTAATGTTGCTGCCTTCATGGTGAATTCATAAAGAGTATCCAATAAAAAAGCAATTCCAGGGTACCCAGGACCGCCAAAGCAGTGGGCACTGGAACTTCTGGGATTTGGACAGAAAATATAATTGAAAAATGGTCCATTGACTCAAGAAACTTACAGAATTTCTATATTCATATTCACATGCATAGACATAGATACATACAATACATACATGGATATATAAAGATATATGGATATATGTGTCTGTACATGATTGTCTGTGCATATGCACATATCCTTTATGTATCTATCATATATATATATATATATATATATAATGCATATCCACACACATATATACCAAAATACCTATGCATGCACATGTGTGTAGGCATGTGTGTGCATATATCTGTATTGTGTGTACACAAAGTCATTTGACAGGGGAAGAAGAAAGAAAGAAAAAGTTCTTAGCTGCGATAATGCATCAAAAGAAAAGAAACAAATCCAAGGGAGCATCCAGACTAAGCTTTGAAGGAAGCAATAACATCTACGAGGCTGAAATGAGAATGGAGAGCAGGGTTTCCAGCATGAGGGCAGCTTCATTCTAAGAAACATAGGAAAATGGACTGCCTATTTGGAAACACACAGTGAAGGCCTGTCGGAACTGAAGTGTTCATAAAGTAAAGGCATATCCAGAAGAATGGACGCATGTCATCTTAGGGTGGATCAGTGTGGCAAGAGAAACTCAGCACGGAGGTAATAGGGAGCCATCAGAATTTATAGAATGGGGCAAAACTTACTCCTACTACCAAATGAACAAACAAAATCCTTCAAGCAAACAGTGCAGCAGCAATATGAAAACATGATGAACAATAGGGCTAAGTCTTTTCCCAATTGATAAATGAGAAAAGGATAAAGAGAGAGTTTTCAGAAGTAAAAATTATAGATCTCTACAGCCACACATAAATGAACTAAATCTCTGCACTGCTACCTCATGCCTATCAAAAATGACAAAAGCCACAGGGAATGAGGGAATGAACAGTTGCTCATGGAGTAGTGAATTGGTTCAACTATTACTTTTGTTTGTTTTTGTGAGGCAACTGGATTTAATTAAATGACTTGCCCAAGGTCACACACACACACACACACACAACACTGGATTTGAACTCATGTCCTCCTGACTCCAGGCCTAGTGCTCTATTCACTGTACTGCCTAGTTGTAAATTGGTTTAGCCCTACTGCAGGGAAATTTGAAGATAGATCAAAGGGCTAAAAACTGAGCATGCCCTTTCAACACTACCCCTACTAGGTCTGGATCTCAAAGATATCAAAAAAAATAATACACACACATATACATATATATTCTTATGTATCTATATTTATATCTATATTTATCTATATCTATCTATGTATATGTGTATATGAAGAATCTCTGTTTTATCAAAACTTTAGAAAATGACAGAATTCTCATCACCAGGAATGTCTGAAGGAATTGAGACATATGATTGTGATGGAATATTATCATGGTATAAGGTATGATAAGGCAATGGTTTCAGACAAAAAATGTCTAGACAAATATGAACTGATGCAATGTGAAGTGAGAAGAATTGGGATATCACTGTGCAGAGTAGCAGCAATGCTGCAGTGATTTTCAAATGTGTAAGATCTGTATACTCTGATCAAGACTAGGCTCCAAGTAAGTTCCAAAAGACTCATGATGACAAAAGAGAGAATGAGAGAACGGCTTGACTTTGAGTCCAGACTGAAAGATAATTTTCTCATTTTATTTATCTGTGTTGCTTTTAAAAATGTGGAAATGAGTTTTGCATGATGTCCCCAAGAATAATTGATATATTGGTTGCCTTCTTAGTGTTTTCTAGAAATAATGAAGAAGGAAAGAATTTGGAAGTTAAAATTTAAAAAGAAAAAAACTGTCAAATACAATTGAATAATACATTTGAGTGCTAAAAAAATAGTCTTTATTCTTAAGACATAGCTTTGTCCAGGAGAGATACAAAATTCAAATGGATCAATAAATATATGATAATTTGAAAGGGAAAAAACAAATGTGGAAATTTTAAAGAGTTTTCCATTTGGAGAAATCCCGGACCAAGTTTCATACTCATGTTTGAAGAAAGTTGAGGATTCCAAGAGACAAGCTTAAGGAGGAAGGACACTTTTGGCATTAGGTGCAGCATGTGCAAACTTCTATACTGTACCTTGACCAGGGAACATCAAGTTGGCATTTTTATTTTCCTGGAGCATGTAAAGAGAAGTAAAACATAATATTCCTAGAGAGGGAGCCTGTAGTCAGATCACAGAAAGTATTATATAATAAACACAAATATTTGCATTTGATCCTGAATAAAAAAGGGATCCACTTTATTTTCCCAGCAAAGCAGGGAAGAAGGCAATCTAGGAAATGATCTGTCATGATTTAAAGATCTCATCTGATAGTACAAGTTCTGAGAAATATGTATTGAGAGGTTAGAGCCTTGAAGAAAGACATTATATTAAGGGCCCATTAATGTAATTCTAATAGAAATAAATAGAAAAATATATCTGTGTGTGGAGAAGAAACATGGATGAGAATTTGTGGTTGTATAATTAACACGGCAAAAATGTTTGCTAGTTTGAAGGGAGCAGTAATACCATAAATATGGATAACTGAAAGTATGGAGGTTCTTTTGAAAAAATGAAATAAGGAAAAGAGATGTGTGTGTGTGTGTGTGTGTGTGTGTGTGTGTGTGTGTGTGTGTGTCTGTGTGTGTGTGTGTGTGTGTGTGTGTGTGTGTGTGTGTGAAAGATATTTTATTTTCCTTTGGACATGCTGAATTTGAGGAACCTTTGAGTCATTCAAGTCAAAATGCCCATCAAGTAGTGACATGTGACTGAAACTTAGGAGAAAATACTTGAAGATTCATTTATAGCTCTTTGCATCATCTGCAGAAATTATAATTGTGCCAATGGAAGCTAATTAG